>NC_135499.1:192379985-192679660 GCF_052857255.1 Amblyomma americanum | reverse complement strand
AGATGTGTACATGCGGATTTATTGATTGCGTATTCGCCATCGCTTCAAAAGGCGAGCAAGTTATTTACCGTATCCACCAGAACTTTAGCATCCTGCGACTCTAAACGCTGCTCTGGGTTTTGAAAAAGAGACGAAACTGGCCTAGCCTCAACTGTAAGCCCCCATCGATCCTGAAAACCCCTAGCCTTTCTAAACAGGAAATGGAATAATGAGGCAAGAAAGAGGCAAGAGAAGAGTAAAAAGAAACCCATTTGAGTGTGATGTTTGCATGCGAGGAACCAGAAAAGGCTGACTCTTGTTTGGTGGCCGACGGAGACTCAACTTGAGCTTTGCGTAACAGGCCAGATGGCAAACAACAAGGCGTCAGAGTCAGACGGTGTCATAAGAGCAGACAGAGTCATCGGCTAGCGTAGGTTGAGCAGGGGCGGGTGTTTCGCCGTCATATGTGATAACGACACTTACGCTGACAGTTACTGCAGTAACATTTTTTTTCTTGCTCTAGCCGTCGCAGTAAAGATTGATGCCTTCTTCATGGTGCAAAGAATGGTGCCTTTCAGCTTATGCCGCCATAAGATGCGGAGGAAGACGTGTGAACTTGGAGGTGGCAGCTGAGGTCATGTTCGAACTTTTCTGGAAACTTCTCGGCCCTACAGGCCACGACAGTTCAGCCGACATGTAGTCCTGTGGTAACCTACGCACACAATAGCTTCTTTAGTACTGCAAGGTCTCGCCGGAGGTGATAGCGTCATTTTGATAGGAAATCTTTTTCCCAGCGTTACCTCTGCCTGACGCTACACTTCAGCGGTCAAGGCATGCAGGAGCGCCGAGCGGACTCCCAGCACCGCTTGTCGAGTGAGTCCCGTGCTCCTTGATAATTTACTGCGCAGTCTGCGAAAATTTATCGGTTCATCTTTCAAGGAGTGTTACATTTGTACACAACGCGGCCTGTCCTGCGCGCATGGAAGCGTGGCTGCCGGCCCGATTGAGCTCTATAACGACGAGCATGGGGGTTGTAGAGCAGCGCTTAATCCTGATATCCTGATGAAGTGGTCCGGTTTAATTGAGGGGTGATCCGCGCCGGGCGCAGCCTGCCCAGACAAGCAGTTCTCCGAAGCACCTGCGCCCCCTCTCGAAGGACGCGCGGCTCTTATTTTGGCGGCGGTCTCCCTCGCTATTCGCGCCTTCCCGGCGAAGCATAAGAAGTGTTGTCACTTTCTGGGTGGTGCGCGTAACTCTGTCGGCGTCTGCGCTGCCGTGATTGTTTGTGATCCCCTCTCGAAGCCCGGCGGCCCCCTTTCCTCCTCGCCGTCGGCGCCCCAGCTTAGCCGAAGCAAAAGAAACGTATAAAAAAAAAACTCGGTTATTTTCTGCGCGATTTATTTCGGCTATACCCCCCGCCACCGGCCCTCAGACGTCGTCTGCGGCCATTTGTCAAGCGTCTGGGACGCAGACGAACAGATATCGTACTTCCAGAAGCTTAGGGATATACGAAAAGAAAAAAAGAAAGTAACTTGGGTGACGTTTTCTGTTTAGTCTATTCACCCACAAGCCCTCCTCCACAAAAACTCTCGCGAAAAGATCCCGAAAAGCAAAACTATTATTCGGGAAAGACGCGGCCGTCTGCGGCTTGTCTGCCTCGAAGCAGTAAACTTGAGACGGCCCTCCGAAGGAAGTTTCTCTTTCTCATTCCGTCTGGCTCGTTTCCTCAAATCTATCTGCACGCATGCGCAGAAGAGAGAGAGAAAAAAAAAACTCATATGAGTGTAGTCTTAGCTTTGTCCTTAACCCAAACCTCCCGCCGAGAAACTCCACACACAAGCTGCACTGTATAAAAACTCTCGACCGAAGCGAAGAAAGCGTGTGTACGGCGTACGCGCGAGATACACGCGATCGCAGACGAACAGAAAATTCGATATCGTCTGCTTCTGTCTGCTGTTTCGGCAAGAATAATGGAGGTTATTTTCACTTCCGCATCGTCTTCTTCCTTATTGAGGGTTCGCGGCGGGCGTCAGATTTGGTTCAAATAAAGAAAGCCCGCTCGGGCGCAAATTCTAGTCGACGCCCAGCTTGCAGAAAGAAGCAAATAGCGGATCGGATGGTGTGGGTGTGCGTTGGCAGTCTGCGATCATGACCGAGAAGTTTTTGATAGCGTCTGGCCACTGATGTGGTCCCGCCGTCTGCTGTCCTTGGGCTCGCTGCCTGTTCGCGGTTTGCTGTTTCCTGCGTCGGTTGTGCTCCGACGACCGCTTATTTTATAGTTCGAAAATCTCCCTAACGAAAACAGCCGAGCTGCCTCCTGTGAGCGTCAAGTGCGCGTGAGAAGTTTCAGGACGCAATACCGGATAATCGAGCACCTTGTTTGCAAAAGCGAAGTTACTGTTCTCTCAATAATTTCGCCCAAAGATCAACATTAGAGGTTTTTAACATCGCGGAGATGTCCTAATGTGGACGTATACCGATTATCCGGATGCATGTGGCGCATGCGCAGTGGCCAAGTGGTGACGCGCAACTCCTACTGCACATGTTCGTCAGACACCCACTTGGCTCGGGTTAAGCCTACGCTAGCACATGCCCGGATTGGTAAAGATGTCAATTAACGAAAATCAGTATGAGATAAAATATTGATTCCTGGCGGCGTAAAACAATTCACAGCTGTTATTGGCACAAGTTAGCAGCAAATCTGCAAATTCATGCCTTTTGCCAGAACCACTCATTAAACAGAACGCACTTACCATTCTGTAAACAACAGGGACCTCAGACTTAATCACAGTGTTCTACAAGACCTATTCGCACCTTTACACACATGCACGGCGGCCACTGGTCAACAAGTTTCTCGAAACTAGTAAAATTCTCTTGCTAGTCCTGCCGCAAAAGCAAAACGAAGGCGCGCCCAAAAAGACTGCAGGTCAACACAGTTGCGTAAGACGGTGCCAAGGGGGCCCATCCTCTCGGGTACTGTAAGCACGTCAGTGCGATGCCGCCGGTATGTACTAGCTGCTCCCCCCCACCTCAAAGGGAGGATCGTGTGTGCCGACGATAATGGTGCCTTTGAGCGCCGTTTCCTGGGCGGGCGGTGATGACACACTTGGAAGGAGCCTCAGACAGAGTGCGAGGGCGACCTAATGAGGGTGTACTCACCGCCGACACGCAGAAGGCATCCCAAGGCTTTCCGCTGCCCCCAGACACACCACAACCGATTTCATTCAGCAGTGGTGCTTACTCTCCAGGGAGGAGAGGGCAGGTTAGACGTCGCAGATACGTTTGCCGAGAGCCGGCGTCATGCATTTTTTTTTTTCGGTAATAGCTGATACTTTCTCCGGGCCAAACTGGACCGAGTGTGTCATGCTGACCTCCTGACTAATAACGATGCCAACCAGCTATGCCGAGCAATTGGCCGTCTGGAGATTGTATACCCTGTGTACCCATGAGTCTCACCTCTGGATTCGCGCCTGGGAGTGGTGTGTCTGACGGCAGGGAGCTCTTACAAAAACAGATTCGCCCTGAACGGGGACGGCAATTCTTGAAACATTTCCTTGACGCTGCTCGCGCTTAATTCCAGCACCACACCGTTTTGTCTTCTGCACAGCCGCCACACCCTACAACCTCGGAGTGGAAATCTGTCCCCTGCTGTTCTCTTTGCAGTCGATACGCTAGTAGTCGCCATTGTGGCGTGCCCGTATGTCGTGACGAAAAACTACCCCCTAGCTAGCCAAACACATTATTGTCCTGCTGGAGCTGAGCAGTGATGAAGACTGTCACATGGTACTGCTGTGGTTGTCAACGGACGGCACAAACTAGAGCGCGGCACGGGAGCAAATCCTCAGCTCGCTGACGCCTCTTCCGTCTTTCTTTCCAACCCTTGTTCAGGCTCCTTCTTTCAATCGACCGTTCTTTGAAACGGAGCAAGGCTAATGGTTTGGTAGTTCTTTTGCTCCTATTTTTCGCCTCGCTGCCTTCTAGACGCTCGCGCTGCAGAAATCCGAGCACGGATTTGAGGTTTCATGCTTGAATCCTCAGATTCCATGCCGCTCAGCAGTTGAGCTCATGCCGGCTGGGGGCTCGTCTAACCACGCTGATGTAAAACGACTGCAAGATATGGCGCAATCTCAAGACACACACGCGTCTCGTGTTGAAAAGACTGAGTGCTTGCTTAGAACTCGATGTAACTGCTAACGAAATCCCGTAGAGCGAACAGTATTGCTTCAGTCGGCGATAACTAGGAGGGGGGGTGGGGGGGTGCTCAGGTCGCTGCGCAGCGCTCACCCCATGTCGTTACCCGGCTCAAACACGTGAGGCGCCCTACTACGAGCAAGAAGTCCTTGCTGGACTGAGCTGACGAAAGAAGCGCCCGCGGCCGCTGTGGCCGCAACCCCCAGTCAACAAAGCGCGCCGCTTGTCGCTCAGTGCACTCGCGTCTTCCGGGGAGCGCGTGCCTCGGCCGTCGCGGCTGCGCAGCTAATAGCGCAGCGCCGAAAACTGTTTCGAAGGCAGCCCGGGGGCAAGGCGCAACGCCAGCCGCGGCCACCGCGCACCAGACGGCCGCGCGCCAATGTCATTGGGATCCGTTCGCAGAAAACTGTCTGCCGCCCATGCCTCTGAGTCGCAACACCAGACGTGACTGCGTCTTGCACATGCGCACGCGCGCACACAGTCCAAGTTGAGAGCGCGCGAACTCTCGACAGCTACGGTAGGACGGCAGAGGGAGGGGGTGTCTGAGAGAACGTCTGAGAGGAAGAAGTGCCGGGGCATGAAGAGCTCTGGTCTACCGTTGCTGCTAACAAGAATTCCGAGACGACAGCAGATCAGCGCGCGGACGAACTGGGCCCCTTCGCCGAAAAAAAAAAAAAAAAACTGCCGCGCCTCTCGCTGGGAGAGAAAAGTTGCGCCACGCCGACGGCGCGTGCCCGCGGAGCGGACTGCTTCATCGGCGGCGGGTAAGTTCTCCGCTGACGTACGCGCGCGCCCTGGGTGGGATGCCGCCCTGCATCGCGCCTCCCCAGACGACCTTGTGGTCGCGGCCGCGCCACAGCGGGTCTGGCGCGACGCCGCGCAGGCCCACGTGTCGGCATCGTGACGGCGGGCTTGGGCACCGGAAGAACCCTCCTTGGCCTGCTCCGCTTGTTTCCTCGGATTTTCGTAGGCTTACGTAAGGCCCTGAGGAATGATGCCAGGGGCAAGGTTCCAGGGCACGCTCATGCGGGTGCCTTTCTTGCAAACAGTACTTGGAGATCCACTAGGGCCAGTCGCAGCGAGGAACTTCCCTTGTCGTGTCAACTGTGGTGACGCCGCACACTTACAAAATCGTACTGCGGACACGTCTGGTCGAGCACACTGAAGGTGTTTACGACCTCTCTATTTCTGTGGCACACCAACACGCCAGGGAGCTGTGATGAAAGCACTGTACCCCCCTGAACGACCGCAATTAATTTTCTTATGAACTAACCCTACCTTTATACAGCAAATACAGTTCCGGAGCGGTGTCAAGAACAGGGCCCACACTAAACTGACGGGCAAAAAGGTCATTCATGCCCGCAGACGTGCGCACCTGAACTGTTTTCGCTGGCCTCTCAACGTAGTGGTGGGGATACCGCGGAGCACGTTTGGTGCGCCATTTCTTCTTTCAAGCACCTTTTCTTTGCCGTGCTGTACCGGTGATCTTCGTACGACTGGCAATATTAAAAGGTTTGCTGCGTGGCAACGAGAAAATCTAGCTAAACTGGGATGAAAGATTAAAGCAGACAAAAAGAAAAGTTGGGGGGGGGGGGGGGGACACTTAATTTCCACCTTTAAGGGTATGACGTGACAGCGGTTCCTCTTGCCGACGCAGACACGGAGTCTGTTTCCGCTTTCACAGTCACAATCAGCAAGGACTGTACGAAATGCAAATAGACAGTTGCACTGGGCGAGGGGATTGTCGAAACGCCTCCTCTCTGGACTGTCGCAAACCGGTTTCGCTGCAGCTTCCACCGCGGTGCTTGCGTAAAGTACACAGGAGAGAGTAGAGAGCATGATGGCGACACCCAGGGATCCCTTTTTAATGCGTAAGCATTATTTGGCTCATGCGTGGCGCCCACACAAAGCATGTACAGAAAGTGTTAACAAAAAATGTGGGCAGTTACCCGAGCTACTCGGTAACTCGGTTACTCGTTCGTGACTCGGATAAGCTCGAGGAAGTTTGGAGGAGCGCCGCGCAAGCTGCAGCCAATCGGAGGAAACTTGGGTAAGCTCTGGTACCAACTCGGGTAAGCTCGAAGAAGTTCGGAGGAGCGCCGCGCAAGCTGCAGCCAATCGGAGGAAGCTCGGGTAAACTTGGGTAGTAACCTGGGTAAGCTACGATAAGCTCGGAGGAGCGCCGCGCAAGCTGCAGCCAATCGGAGGAAACTTGGGTAAGCTCTGGTACCAACTCGGGTAAGCTCGAAGAAGTTCGGAGGAGCGCCACGCAAGCTGCAGCCAATCGGAGGAAACTTGGGTAAGCTCTGGTACCAACTCGGGTAAGCTCGAAGAAGTTCGGAGGAGCGCCGCGCAAGCTGCAGCCAATCGGAGGAAGCTCGGGTAAACTTGGGTAGTAACCTGGGTAAGCTACGATAAGCTCGGAGGAGCGCCGCGCAAGCTGCAGCCAATCGGAGGAAACTTGGGTAAGCTCTGGTACCAACTCGGGTAAGCTCGAAGAAGTTCGGAGGAGCGCCGCGCAAGCTGCAGCCAATCGGAGGAAGCTCGGGTAAACTTGGGTAGTAACCTGGGTAAGCTACGATAAGCTCGGAGGAGCGCCGCGCAAGCTGCAGCCAATCGGAGGAAGCTCGGGTAAACTTGGGTAGTAACCTGGGTAAGCTACGATAAGCTCGGAGGAGCGCCGCGCAAGCTGCAGCCAATCGGAGGAAACTTGGGTAAGCTCTGGTACCAACTCGGGTAAGCTCGAAGAAGTTCGGAGGAGCGCCACGCAAGCTGCAGCCAATCGGAGGAAACTTGGGTAAGCTCTGGTACCAACTCGGGTAAGCTCGAAGAAGTTCGGAGGAGCGCCACGCAAGCTGCAGCCAATCGGAGGAAACTTGGGTAAGCTCTGGTACCAACTCGGGTAACCTCAAAGAAGTTCGGAGGAGCGCCACGCAAGCTGCAGCCAATCGGAGGGAAGCTTGAAGCCTGGTACCAACTCGGGTAAGTTCGAAGAAGTTCGGAGGAGCGCCGCGCAAGCTGCAGCCAATCGGAGGAAGCTCGGGTAAACTTGGGTAGTAACCTGGGTAAGCTACGGTAAGCTCGGAGGAGCGCCGCGCCGCGCAAGCTGCAGCCAATCTGGCTTGGGAAAGCGATCGAAGTACGGAGGAGCGCCGCGCAAGCTGCAGCCAATCGGAGGAAGCTTGGGAAAGCTCTGGTACCAACTCGGGTAAGCTACGGTAAGCTCGGAGGAGCGCCGCGCAAGCTGCAGCCAATCGGAGGAAGCTTGGGAAAGCTCTGGTACCAACTCGGGTAAGCTACGGTAAGCTCGGAGGAGCGCCACGCAAGCTGCAGCCAATCGGAGGAAGCTTGGGAAAGCTCTGGTACTAACTCGGGTAAGCTACGGTAAGCTCGGAGGAGCGCCGCGCAAGCTGCAGCCAATCGGAGGAAGCTCGGGTAAACTTCGGTAGTAACCTGGGTAAGCTACGGTAAGCTCGGAGGAGCGCCGCGCAAGCTGCAGCCAATCGGGCTTGGGAAAGCTCTGGTACTAACTCGGGTAAGCTCGAAGAAGTTCGGAGGAGCGCCGCGCAAGCTGCAGTCAATCGGAGGAAGCTTGGGAAAGCTCTGGTACCAACTCGGGTAAGTTCGAAGAAGTTCGGAGGAGCGCCGCGCAAGCTGCAGCCAATCGGAGGAAGCTTGGGAAAGCTCTGGTACCAACTCGGGTAAGTTCGAAGAAGTTCGGAGGAGCGCCGCGCAAGCTGCAGCCAATCGGAGGAAGCTCGGGTAAACTTGGGTAGTAACCTGGGTAAGCTACGGTAAGCTCGGAGGAGCGCCGAGCAAGCTGCAGCCAATCGGAGGAAGCTTGGGAAAGCTCTGGTACCAACTCGGGTAAGTTCGAAGAAGTTCGGAGGAGCGCCGCGCAAGCTGCAGCCAATCGGAGGAAGCTCGGGTAAACTTGGGTAGTAACCTGGGTAAGCTACGGTAAGCTCGGAGGAGCGCCGCGCAAGCTGCAGCCAATCTGGCTTGGGAAAGCTCTGGTACCAACTCGGGTAAGCTCGAAGAAGTTCGGAGGAGCGCCGCGCAAGCTGCAGCCAATCGGAGGAAGCTTGGGAAAGCTCTGGTACCAACTCGGGTAAGCTACGGTAAGCTCGGAGGAGCGCCGCGCAAGCTGCAGCCAATCGGAGGAAGCTTGGGAAAGCTCTGGTACTAACTCGGGTAAGCTCGAAGTAGTTCGGAGGAGCGCCGCGCAATCTGCAGCCAGAAGAAAAGAAAAAAAAACAAAAATAAAAGTGGAGGAAGCCCGCCCCAGAGGGAGCGAAGCCAAGCACCAGGCCAGGGCAGAGTTTGTACCCACTTGAAAATCTGAGGATACCCGGTGTCACTGGGTGCGAACTCCGCACTTCTCGCGTAAGAAGCAGACGCTCAAATTATTCACCGCTGCGGTACAAGTCATGTCTCTCTGTTTGATCAAAAACTTGTTTATACAGCAAAAAATACACAGTATTGCACATATTAACGAAGAAGTAGTAGCTATTTCTCAGCCACTGAAATAACTATCTGAATAACTATCAGATAGTGGCCACTATTTAGCCTTAAGGGCCGTGTTTGCCTAAACAAGCTAGACGCTCTTGAAAACGTGCAATCGGTGGTCACGTGACACTGGGTACGGAAAGGGGGTACGCGTGCAGTACAACCATCGCCGTTACATTCTGGGCCACCACTCTGGAAAAGCCTCTTTAAACAGCCGCTTTAATGTACTAGACAAGGTGTCACTCATCCGCCCATCCATCCATCCATCCATCCATCCATCCATCCATCCATCCATCCATCCATCCATCCATCCATCCATCCATCCATCCATCCATCCATCCATCCATCCATCCATCCATCCATCCATCCATCCATTCATTCATCCATGCATCCATCCATCCATGGCTTTGAATGAATCTGACGAAACTGACTTTGGATGAATCTGCAAAAATGAATAAAAGAGACGATTACCAAATAAAAATGGAATAAGATTAGAATAAGAATCGGAATTAGAATAAATTTGCGTGTAAAAGACAATGGAATCAGAATTGGAATAGATAGGCGAGCGAAAGAAAAACATTGGAGGGGACACTTAAGCCCGCCTTAACGATATGACGCGATAGCGTTAATGAGTTAATGCCCTTACATGCGGAATTAGTGGTTCTCAATTTTACATTCATACGTCCTCACACCACTCCTTCCGAAATGGTGCAGTGGTTAAGGGATGTGCCACTTGCCTGCGATGGAAGGCGTTCCCAGTGGTGGGCCTTGTGCGACGCAGGTTCCGCTTCCCGAGCAACCAATCATTAACTGCCACTTGCCACGGTGGGCAGTTTTCTCACTATCTGGTGGGCAGGTTGTGATGACGCCGCAAGGTCACGCAACCTGTAGGTGGCTCACATGCCTCCTAGGCTGCTCTCTGAGGACCACCTGCCAGAGCCATGCCCGCGATTTTCCGCTCACAACGCCGACGCTGATTTTCTAGTGAACGGGGCCTTTATACGCGTGCACTGTGTACATGGCCACTCGCACTGGTAGGAGTACTACATGTTATCCAGGTGACCGAGTATCCGCAATGAATGCATCGACTTCTAAGGAAGAATGGTCCGTCGTGTCCGTGGTTTTTAGCGAATTACACTGTGATCTGGGCGGGCTTGAATCAGGCCAAAGGTAACAAATAGCAAGCTGAAATTTGCGGTTTTTATTCCGTATGTTTCACATATCACAATCTTTTATAATATTATTACGAACCTTTCCAGCTTCCTCATTCATTTATACAGTGCCGTTCGAATTGACTTAGCGCAAGTAGTCCACCTCTTGTCTGATTCTGCAACGCATTCTGGCCCATCCCGCGCCGTGGGTATGTACCATTTCAAATGAGGCAACAACAACAACCAGCTCGATGGGTGCAATAAGCGAGAACGCACTTCCGCAGCAGCTTCATCCAGCGTTTCGTGTGTGTGCCTGCAGTTATTTTTTGTGCATGTACTTCGTCCTAGTACTATTTCCAAATGACATCCGTTGATGAGCGAATCGCAGACAGGAAACTCCTTAGCTTCCCACGTATTAAGCTTTCCCTGGAAGAAGAAGAGAATATTCAAAAAAGTTCGGCGCTGCGGACCCATACCTGTGGAGATAAAGACCGAATAGTGGAATGCGGAACAGCGCCAGAGTGCGATCCTGCAAAGACATTCGTGTTCAGGACGCTATACTCTTCCTGCTTCGCCTGCCAGCCTCAATGCACGGGATAGATAGCATGCCGGGCTTTTCTTACCCGCACGCCTAATAGCAGCGCACAGTCTCGGGATTTTCGTTGGCTTCGTCGGCCGAAACACCGTCTCATCGCTATCCGAGTGCACCTGAGAATTTTGTTTCCGACCGTTCTGCGGCTGTGTATTCTTTCTCGCGTAACACAGCTCCACGCACACAAGCATCCATGGGAGCGGTCGTGTATAACGCGCAGCGAAACACTCTCCAGAGAAAGGGCTATTGCGAACGGCGACTTCGGCACGCCTTTTATTGCTCGCTCGATCCAGACGCTCTCTTCCTCGAAGGCGCCTCTTCCTTCAGTGCACGCCAGCCACAGCGGCTTCGTCGTTGAGGCAGCATGCAGCCACCGCAGCCATGCAGATTCTGCTGCTGCGCATAGCCAAGCAGGTCTTGGTGGCGGAACTGCGGGGCCGCTTTTAACGACCATCGGAAATTCTTTCCGAAACCGTTCTGCGAACTCATGGAGCAGCAGCGGTGTGATTAATGGCGGAGGCAAGCAGCCCGCTACCGCCCTCCGCGTTCGCTTAATAACAATGGCGGACCTCCGGGGTGCATCATCCGGCGCGGAATGCGACGGCAGTAAACACGAGTTCAACGACCATGTCCAGTGAGCTGACTCTGGAACGCCACTGAGGAATGAGGCCGTCGTGCTGAGCCTTGGAAACTCAGGTTCGAGAGGTGCGAGGCTCTGTGGCCAGAAGCCGCATTCTGTAACGAATCGTTAATTACCTTCGCTGACACTGCTTCGAACTCTCAGTGATACCAACATGCATCGCCCATCACCGCTCTTACGTCGGTAAAAAGGTGGAGCCGTTGCTGTAAAATGCGGCCAAAGATTGAAAAAAGTTGTTCGCACCCCTAGGGTCGGTTTGCGATTGGACGGCGCCTTAGCTGCATCCCTCCCACCCTCCCTGTTACCATAGCAACCAGCCAGCGAGCTAACGCATGCAGGCGTTCCTCTAATCCATTTGGCGAACGAAGAACTTTCTGAATGCGGCCTAGCTCTCGATTCCAAACGGCTTTTGCGGATTACGCAATGAAGCCATATGAAAGAAACGTGGTGGCGAGAAGGCGCCCGTTATTTCCCCTCTTATTCATTGCCTGTCTTTGCAATCAGTGGTAGCTGCATGCAACAATGGTGGTGACTCAGGGCCCAGCGTCGCGGAAGCTATGTGGGGCATCGATAAGCAGTGCAAGCTGTTCGGAAGAAAGAACTCTTCATGAGCGGTCGGCCATTCATCATGATCAGAGACGAGCCACACGCGAGGTATCCTCCCACGCAGATGAAGGTGAGCGAGGTGACCAGAGCCGTGATGTTCAGTGACTTTCCGCGTGTGCAAAATGCAAAGATATTGAAAGGTCCCGTGACACTAATGCTTCCAACTAAATCTCCGTTCACGCTGTATCCCGTTCCGGCCACTCCATTCAAGAGTAACGGACAGTTGCGACAAACACGTAGCCATAATGGAAAAAGGCAGCTCAGGGAACACGCGGACAGAGATGAGGCGACGCGGACGGCGCTGACGGCTCTGTCCGTGTGTTTCCTTTTCAATCATGTATAGCAACACGCCCAGTTTTCCGCCTCAATCAACGTAGCCGTAACTCTTTTCGACAAGGGTATCCACTTTTTGTATCGAGAGCGGGGAGTAGCGCGATGTCTCGAGCGTCGGATACGTGCCTGAGTTGCGATATAGCTGTTTGTTGCTATTGTTCCGTGCGGTATGATCGGAGTGTAGAATTCTGGACAATTTTTACGATGCCATCATCGTTATTCCTCAACCGTGGCCGCGGCTCGGCTTCTGATGCCAGACTAGCATCGATTTTCATTACGGTCGTGAATTCTCTGGCAATGAACACTTCTCCAAGTTTATCTTGTCTAACAGCGTTTGTCTTCGTGATCTGAACCCAGACCAGCTTTTTTTTTCCTTTATTAGTCTCGAAACGAGAGCCGTGGTGTTGAGTAGTTCTAGGATGAGCTTGGGTTGACGCAGGCTAATTTAGGCTGTTCAGTCCGTGCGCTTTCCAGGGGCAGATTTATGGGTCACTGTTCTTCCGCATGGTTTTCCTGTGCTACAGGAGGGTAAAGGTGCCTGTATTTCCGCCCCATCTGCCGCGCCATGCAAAGTCATAATATGTGCGTCAAAGTGTAATGATGGTTGGACAGGAGCTCAACAGAGAAGGCGTGCTGAACCTCAAAACACAAACTCTTGAACGCAGCGAACAACTTTAATCCCGAGATATTTTAGAATAAAAGCATATGCAAACACGGTTATTATGGCATCACCGTAAACCGACTAGTAAAATTACTGAGGCCCCCCAGAAAGTTGCACCACAGGTAATTGCTTGAACACCATTTTTCAGGCCTTGGCTGCTGGCGAATAAAGAAGTGAAAGGAATTGGAATGGTAGAAAAGACAAGCAACTGATATGTTGTCATCCTCAAGTTAACACGATTGCAATGACTAGTTCCGTTCAAATGTTTGTATAGTGCGGTTCCTAAGTGTTCGCCCTCTGTGTTGAGTGTTGCGAAGGATCCCAAGGCGGACCTCTGTGTGAGACTGCGCGTTCCCAGACTGCCGAGGCGAGAGGCGAGGAGGGAGCCGGTCGCCCCGCCCACTGCCGCCGCTGTTCGCGCCAGACGCACGTGGTCCGCGCGTCGCGCACAAACAAGCCGTGGGAAACAGCGTCTAGACGGCATTTTTCAACTGGCCGCCTTTCGGTCGTCAGTTTCGCGGCGGCGGCGGCTTCCCAGCAAAGAGCGCGCAACCCGTTCACTCACTCACGCAACTCGCCCCGCCCCCCCTCGTGGGGCGCGAAACCGCCCTCTTCAAATTCGGCGCCGCTTCGGAGAGGACGCGCCCGCCAATGGCTTCTCTTGCCCAAAGTCTCGCAGGCACTGCGAAAACAAAAAGAAGGAGCAAGGGAGAGGGCGGACGGTAGAAGAACCAACGACGCAGTGTTTCCAACGCAATGTTCGGTTTGCGCGCGGGGTGCTACCTCGCTCGCTCAAGTCGCCGCCGGCCGGCACCAGCGACCGCGCGGCGGCTGCTCAAATTAGGCCTTTGCCGCCAAGGCTTTCGGAAGGCTCCCATTAATAAGTTACATGCGCCGCGCTCTTGTCGGCGGCGGTCAACGGCGCTCTTTTTTGTTCGCCGTTGAGCCCGCCGACTTTCGGTTCCAGCCGCCTCTGCGGGATGTGTTTGGGTTCGGGGGAGTGCGGGTCATTCGAGAATGCTCTTCTCCCGAAGCTCCGGTTCATGGACCTTTGACGAATGCTTCCGACGCGGAAACGTGTCGGCGGCGCTCGGCTATTTCGAACCCCATCGACGGAGTGAAGAAGCGAAGCCGCCGCCCCCCCTTGTTGTTCGTGCCGCCCCGCAGCAGCAGCCGCGACTTGAATCGGTCGCCTCTGTTCCTCTGTTGCCGATGGACGCCAACCGCCCCTCGCTGTCTCTGTGCTAAGCCCGCCCCGGCATTCCGCAATAACTAACTTCGGGGCGATAAAAGATGCTCCCGAGTCAGGTTCTATATAACGACTTCCCGGGCCAGCCCCGAAAGAAAAACAGTTCCGGTCGCCTGGTGGCGCGCCCCGGTTCTCCGCGCTAAGGCGCCTCGATACAGCGTTCACTGTACTCCGCGCGGACCCTGGCGTGCTTTTCCGCTCGTGCTCGCAGTGTAGTAGATCTCGCGTTTCCGACCGGCGGTCGGACGGCTGCTTCCTTTCAGGGGAAAACAAGTCGACGTGCGAACAGTGCAATCGCAACAGTGAGAAACGTTAAAGCAGTGGCATGGTGCAACTGGGGGGCGCCCGCACCCGACGGGCAATAACAAGCAGCTGCTCAGATCTCACCGCCATGCCACATGTTAGAGGCTAAGTGTGACTCATTTGTTTGCTTGCTCGTTCGTTCGTACTGCCGTGTGGCCTAATTAATTGTGGCGATCGATCGATCGATTGATTGATTGATTGATTGATCGACCGATTGATTGATTGATTGATTGATTGATTGATTGATTGATTGATTGATTGATTGATTACATGGCTGCTTGGGGGCCCTTGTGGTGCGCGGGGGCCTTCGCTAGTGACCGCCGGCCCAGTACTGGCCTCATCACCTACGAAATTATGGCTAAGGTGTTATTGGCGGACCGATCTTAAGTGCAAAGCTTTGTGCGTGTTGTGAATGTAGGTTCCAAACCTGAGACGCTTGAAGGTTTTAGGTGCGTTTCCGCCTGAAGCCACATGCACTGGCGTGTGCGGGGACAGTTTAAAATAGACTGAGTACAACGCTCGAGCATTTTGTTCCTTCGGCGCTGTCGACAGGCTTGGCACCTTACGATATTCTACCGTTCGTTTGCCACTTTTTCCTGGAAGAAAAAACTCGCATTTCAAATACGCAAAGTAGTATTTCGTGACACGTAGGTTTAATACGGGATGTCGTCATCATATCACAAATTCGGGCGCCATTGTAGCGCTGACCTGTGTCTTTTCTTCGTCGTTTTTTTTTTTATGCCTTTGTGCCTAACGCTCCATTATCAAAACATTGCATTCAATAAACTGGGCCACACCACAAGGTGCTCTGTTTTGACGTCCGCTATTCCGCGCTTTGATGCCCAATATTAATAATTAGTGGAATTTATCAAAAGGCACAATTGTGTGCCGACAAATTGTCGCGTTTGTCATGAATTTCTTATTCGTTGCTGTTTTTCAGGTACAATTTCGCCACCCCTTCAGTATTAATTTCTGGAAATCTGCCTTTTACCGTGCAAGATTTTTCACGGTAAAAAAGCTATAATAGAAGCTAAATAGAATAATACAGTAGTAAAAAGCAGAAGTGCGTTCGCACACAAAGAACTAAAACCAGTGCAGCCTGAATGGCTTTTCGGTGACACACATGTGTGAGTGATACAGCGCACTCATCGAAATAGTCCTTTATATACATATATATATATATATATATATATATATATATATATATATATATATATATATATATATATATATATATATATATATATATATATATATATATATATATTTTCTGCCCGACGCTGTCCAGCGTTTTTTTTTTTTTTGCAGTGATTAGTTCGCGCGGAGGGAAAAATAACACGGGCCAAAGTGATTCGAACGTGATTTTTTTGTTTGGTAGTACTTCGCGCTTACCAACACGCATACTGTTCTCAGAGGAATCTCGACAGACAATAAATTAATAGCCAAGGCATTTGCCATTGGAAAATCTACCCTACGAAAGTTAAGTCAACATAATAATTGGTTGTTTGAGGGAAAGGAAATGGCGTAGTATCTGTCTCATATATTGTTGGACACCTGAACCGCGCCGTAAGGGAAGGGTTAAGGAGGGAGTGAAAGAAGAAAGTCAACAGCAACATCACGAATCTGCATAAGGCAACGCTGGCCTCGGCACGCGTCACACTTGAGAACAAATCTGCCCTGCATAATCATAATCATGCCAAAGATCCAACAATGGAGGCGGCTTTGCAGGATGGCGTTATAACATGTGGAGTTAGATACATAGCAGCTGTCAAAGACAACATTAATCTCCCCTAATCTCCGGTACGCAAAACGAAGTCAGTTTATAACTCTCTGACCGCCATGTTTGGTGCGATAAGTCTGCTGCCATGATACACTTTACTTAAGTCTTACAGTCAGCAGACTTTCCTCAGCACGTAGTCGCCTCGAAGCTATACTATCACTACCTCCATCGCCCCCTCCTGGCTACTCCGTCTTCATCTTTCGGGCTGCTCACGACGATCATCTGCCCTTTAGTCTGTATCCTTTTCTTCTGACTTCGTTCGTTCCCCGTCTGTTTGCCACAGCCCAATCATGTTCCGTACCATTTCACTCACTTGACTCCTTCTCACCTTGCCTATTCGGCTGTCGCCTCGTCTTCAGACCCATCGCAAATCTGACGTTCTATACGTGTCCATCCTGTCGGCTGCATTAAACACGATATTAATTTGATTGTGATGATGTTATTTTCTCTCCATCAACAGTTTCATTGGATATCCAAGCGAAGGGTTAGAGTGCAGGTGAAACTGAAGACGTCGGCACATTGCGCAGGTCCTCGCAGTTGATGCTCCCCAAAGCGTTTTCTCAGAAATGTTGATTTTGCTATGTGCAAAACTTGTTTACATTAAAAGCGCCTCTTAAAACTCACTTCAAAACTTCTCCTGCTGCTTCGATCAATTCCAAGTGAAAAGTTGAACTTATCTCCAAAACTCACGACACCGGACCACCGCCGACCACTTATACACGGGCGACCTTCCCGGCCGGCGCGAACCAGCATCCTGAGCTCACTGTCTCGCTCAAATTGATGCTGAGCCAATACTCTATGCTCTTCATCATCATCAGGCTGACTACGCCCACTGCAGAGAAAAGTCCTTTCCCACTTCTCTCTAATTAACCCAGTCCTTTGCCAGCTGCGGCCGCCATACGCCCGAAAACTTCTTCTCTTGAATCCACTCCGTCACCCTAATTAAGGACCAGCGGTTATCTTGCCTTCGAATAGCATGCCCTGCCCAAGCCAATTTCTTCCTCTTGATTTCGACCAGGATGCCATTAAACCGCGTTTGTTCCCTCACCCACACTGCCCGCTTCCGGTCTCTTAACATTACACCTCATTTTTCTCTCCATAGCTCGCTGCGTTGTCCTTAACTTGAGCTGAACCATTTTCGTTGATCCTCCACGTTTCTGCTTCGTAGGTGAGTAACGGTAAGATACAGCTGTTGTATACTCTTCTCTTGTAGGATATTGGTAAGCTGCCATTCATGATCTGAGAGAACCTGCCATATACGCTCCACCCCATTCTTATTCTTCTAGTTATTTCCATCTCATGGTCTGGATCAGCAGTAATTACCTGCCCTAAGTAGGTGTATTCCCTTGCTCCTTCCAGCACCTCGCTACCATTAGTGAACTGCTGTTCTCTTGCGAGACATCTTAACATTACTTTGGTTTTCTGCATGTTAATTTTTAGACCCACCGTTCTGCTCTGCCTGTCTAACTCATTGATCATGCTTTGCAGTTCATCTCCTGAGTGACTCAGCAAGGCAATGTCATCATCGAATCGCAGATTACTTAGGTATTCTACATTAACTCTTATCCTCAACTGTTCCCAATCCAGGCCTCAGAATACCTCTGTAAACAGGCGGTGAATAGGATTGGCGAGATCGCGTCTCCCTGCCTGACGCCGTTTATTATAGGAATTTTATTGCTGACTTTATGGAGGACTATGGTAGCTGTGCACGCACTGTATTTATCTTCTAGTATTTTTTTTTATATTAGGCTCTTCTACACTTTGATTCCGCAATGCCTGCACGACTGCTCAAGTTTCCACTGAGTCGAATGCTTACTCGTAATCAATGAAGGCTGTATTCTCTATCACCTTATGGATAGTGTGAATATGATCTATTGTGCAATATCCTTTACAAAAGCCTGCCTGATCATTTGGCTGACTGAAGTATAAGGTTGCCCTGACTCGATTACCTTAGTAAACACCTTGTAGGCAATGGACAGTTAGCTTATCGGTCCGTAATTTTTCAAGTGCTTGGCGTCTCCTTTCTCATTAATTAAGCGTTCATAATGTTAGCGTCAATAGTCTATATCACCGCCTTTTTTTTTTCTCAGCTTGAGGGCTATTCAAAAATACGAAAGAGAGAGAACGAAAAAGAAAGAAACATCCAATGCACCACATTCACACGCTCGGGACAGTTGGCGAAACCCACACACACACAGCTCCCGTTTGAGGCAGACCATACACTCGCTTTTGTACCTTCGAAGAGCGCTGACACCCTGTCTAGGGCAGGGCCAAAAAAGTGAACAAGCGAAGCGAAGGGCAGACAACGTGATGCCCTGTCCGCGCCTCGCCTTTTCGCCCTCTCCAGCCTTCCTCGGGACGACCGTGTGCAACACGCTTCGGGCCTGTATTCCATGACGCGCCTGCGCGTCAATGAATGAGAATGCGTGCGCCAGCTTTGTAGCAACGTGAATTCAGTGAGGAAATCACAAGCTCGGCACCTAACAAGCTCGGCAAATTGTGTGCCATCGTAGATAGAAAGTCCAGGGAAGAGGAAAAGAAACGAAGAAAAACAAAAAGAGGGTGCCAGATAAAGCATGGCTTGAGGTTTGTCCCTTGTGCTGAAGGGGTTGTGTATGAAGTGCCGTTCACGTGCGGGAAGACCTACATAGGTCAAACAGGAAGGTGCTTAAATACCCGCCTACGAGACCACAACACTTCTCTGAAAGGGGCTCCGTCCTCAAATCTGGCTTTACATTATAGGAACTGTCCCCGGAATAACCAGCCTGATTCTTCTGAAAAATCATGTACACCCATCTTTAATAAAACTAGAATCCTGTACAAACACAAAGATAAACTAACAAGAGAAATCAGTGAAGCGTTTCATATTCATAAAAACATTGACTCATGCGTGAGCACCCCCTCTGTAACAGTTCATGACTGTGAACTAATGTATCTGGATTTAAGTGATTGATTTATCACTGGCTTTTGGTGTTGTGCACGCGCCCGTGGTTGTCAAATGAGTATATTTTGCGTGTTTTTTCTAATAAACTTTCAGTTGTTAGTCAGCGCCGGTCCTGTCGTCTTCTTCTTTCTTTGTCCCTCGTCTACGCGCTGTTATTCCCAGCACATATTCTAAGCCTCATTAAACTCATTTCTTTCGTCCTAATATTACGGGTTAATTATTTTCATGGCAGGTAGGGAAAATTCGATCGCGTCATCGCCTCATGCTGCGCGCCACTTTCCTGCGCGTTTGTCCGCTTTACTTTTCTTTTCCACTCCACATTATAAGGGTAGTGTGAGGACTTATGGGCGGGAGGGGGTGGGAGGGGTTGTTTGCTACGTGCCTGGTGGGCATTCTATTTGCTATTCTACAAATTGGATCTCAGCCTGAACGGGTATATCGGTCGCATTTTTACGCGACAGCACGCACAGCTCGTCCGGTCGAAAAGCCGTCGGTGTAGTGGTAGTTGTCACCGCGTACCGGAAATAATCGGGGGCTGTGTAAAAAAAAAAAATCGTATCATGGTAATTTGTGGTTATAGTGATTTATGATTTATTGGTGTGTGATAGGCGGTGGCGAGTTAATGAAATCATTGTAATTAATTGATTAATGAAAGAAATGAAAAATGAGAAATTGGAAAAAAGGAGGTTCAAAGATGTCAAAAGGCTCAGAAAAAAAAGGCCAATGCTCGATGATGGTAACTAAGAAAATTTCGAATGTGTAACTTATCAATTGATTAATTGAAACAATTGAAAAAAAAAAGAAAAATGCGTTCAAAGGTGCTGGCGACGGCGTTCCGTGGACTCCCTGGCAGCGTTGCAACACGCTGTCGCGTGCCACTCTTAAGCTTAATCCTCCATTTTTTTGTTTCGCAATCAGTCCGAATAAGTATTGCAGTTGCATTGGTTTCAGTACTAATTAAGTGCGCCCTCCTTGCGTGAATCGCACTGTACATTTTCCCAGGCAGTATCGGCTGATTACTGACCGGCTGCCCAGATCGGGTTGTCACGTCTGCTACCGCGATTGGCCATCGTACTATGTCCATTCACGAGTTGACCTTAGCCTATACAAGAATTCGTGCAAGCAGGGGTTTTCGAACCTCCATCGCAAGCTCAGTGTCGATAGAAGCTCGGGGCGGCAGTAAAGAAGAAAGACAGCGCCATCGTTTGAGTGTCGGCCCAAGGTGGAGGGGGCTACGCCAGCCATTCAGGGATACCGCTACGGCCACGTGCACATTGGAAACGGTCCGGAATGGAAGGACGCCAGCTGAAAGAGGAGTCGTTCCTTTTGTGGGGCTCGGAATGCTTGGAACCCCGTTGCCCACCACGTGGCGGGTCCTTTCACTGCCACGCACTGCGTCCCTTCTCGCCATTGAAATGTTGCTGGATATCGTGCTGGCCGGTGCTGCCCGAACCACCCCCCCCCCCCCCCCCCCCCCCATTTCTTGCCGTTGTGTGACAAAGCTTAGACACGGCTGGGCAGTAATGTTACATGCCGTAACCGAAATTTCTCTCATGTTACACTCAGAAATCTCTGTTTCAGGCCTTTTTGCCCTGTAGCAGCTCGAAAACTGCGACAATCTGGAAAAAACTGAGAAAATTTCGGCTCTCAGAATTCCATAAAACTGCATAAAACTCCGTAAAATTTGCCTTTCACTAAATATGACAGCTTGCAAGATCTGCATAGGCTTGCTTAGGCACGGGTTGCAGTCCTTTACAACGCTCAGAGCGCCTCGTATGATGTTTCTTGCGGCTAAACTTCTGGATTCGTCGCGCTAAAATTCAGCACATATGAAGCATTGGGCGGCACGTTTTGTTTTATACTACATTTGCGTTGGGTACTTGCCTGATTCCAGTTTTGGTGCGAATTAATCAGAAGTCAGCACCGCATGCGGCGACGCCGTAGCAAAAGAGACGCGGTACGCTTTCGCGACAGCTGTACCTGTAGTACCAGTTCTCGCTCCGCAGAGCTCGGGAGCATCATGTTCGCTTGCATTCGTCATTCTGCCGCTGACGAGAGCTGGCGCTGCCTGCTGCAGCAGCACAGTGTTCCAATATATGGTCCCACAGGGAGCGTATACAGGAACACTACCTGCTTGCACATTCCTCGTCTGCTTTGAAGTTTTGTTTGCTTCTGCTGCATATTCATTCGCCCCGAGTGAGCCAGCGTTCAGCCAAGCTGACGTGAAGGTCTCTGCGCGTGACCATTATTGTCCTGCCCTCTGGGAGTCAACGGTAGTACGCCTGAGCTGTCCAAGTTGAAACCATTCTGCATACTAAAGACTTTTCTTTTTACTTCTTCACTGTCTCGTCACTGTGGGGAATCTCCCCGTCGCTGCTGTCCCCGTGGCCCCTCCAGGGATGCCGTCCGCGCGGGCATCAATGCCGCCTCCGGACACCCTGCAGTGCACTACTTCCGAGGCTTCGCAGGTGTTCACTAGTGCGAGCGCTGTCTGGCGGGTGCGGCTGTCCCGCGCACGCACGGGCCGCCAAGTCCCGCCGGGAGCGCGCGTGTCGACGGCGGCGAAGAGGTGTGCCCCTGGCATGCGCGCCCGCACGTGGTGCCCACAAGGCAGTCTTCACGAGCCCTCGGCCCGGCGGCAGCCGTCTTTCTCCGGCCAGTCTAAATACCATAAATCGTGACCCTGCTTGACATCAGCCCTCTCCTTTCTTCTCTCCCTCCGTCGCCGCCAGACGAGCCGACTTCGACGCCCCAATCTGCCGCTGCCTGAGTGAGAACCCTCCTGTGGTTCGCGTCGCGGTTTGACACACGAACAATATCCGTCTGGCCCTTTCAGGGCTTCGCGCGCGTGAAGACGTCAGAAGACTGTGGAGAGGAGCGTCAAGGTGTGTGGCCCGAGGACATTCGGGCCTCTCGCAAACTCCTCTCCTCTCGCCCACCGTCGTGAACGGCATTACACTATGTGGCCGGTTCGTGCGAGGAGGGCGCCTTCTACACGCGTGCTTCGAGGTTGCGAGAGGTTAGCTTTGATGCAGCCGTCCCAGCTCAGTTTTTCATTAAGGAAAAATACGGAATGAAGTAGTATCAGTAAGTGGTTCATTAAAATAACAACAAAAAGGAAGGAAAAGATTTTTGCTAGCCCCGGCATCTGTCATCGATACTGAAGCACCTGAGCTGGGGCAGCGGAAATAAAGGATAGCAGGCAGAATGGAGAAATGAAATGAAAGAGGTGAGGGGGCAGGAAGAGAGGATACGGGGGAGAGGTAATATACACAAAAACTATTTACATAATAATAAATACGTACAGGTTGCGCGCGTGATTAGTTCATGATAAATTGTGAATTGTAATTACGGAAGCGCTCTATACTAGAATATTTTTGCCTATAGACATTCGCTGCCTGTCCACGGCGCAGCTGGCACGATTTGGTTCAGGGCAAAGTTGTGCAGGTCCTTCGCTCCGTTGAAACTAATGATGGGCCTGTCATTTCAGTCTCACCTAAATAGAAGCTAGTATTTGTATAATTACGTATTTATTAGTAATATTAATTCTAATTTATTTATCTGCTGCAACGATGACCTTTTTTTAGCATCTTAGATCTAGAAAAGGTACTTAACTTGGTCGTCACGCTTTCGCTCGGCTTTCGCTGAAAAAAAAAAAAAATTGGTTTTGGGGGAAAGGAAATTGCGCGGTATCTGTCTCGCATATCTCGGCGGACACTCGAACCGCGCCGTAAGGGAAGGGATAAAGCAGGGAGTGAAAAAAGAAAGGAAGAAAGAGAGACCGTAGTGGATGGCTCCGTAATAATTTCGACCACCCGGGATCTTTAACGTACACTGACATCGCACAGCACACGGGCGCCTTAGCGTTTCGCCTCCATCGAAACGCGGCCGCCGGGGTCGGGTTCGAACCCGGGAACTCCCGATCAGTAGCCGAACGCACTAACCACTGAGCCACTGCGGCGGGGGCGCTTTCGCTTTTTTTAACTGCGATGCTTCTTAATTCATTATTTCTTCATGATTCATGATTGCATCGTGATTTCTTTCGACAATCCACAATCACCTTCCCACGCTTAGTTCATACGTATACAAAATAAAATGTTCAATGTTCCCCACGGCTTTTCACAGATGAATTCTCGAGGCTCGCGCAGCAGTGGAGCGGAATATCGCTGTGCTGCGTCATGCCTTGACATCGGGAACTCGCATCAACGATTTGCCGCCGGTAGGGAACACTACGCAACTCAATGGGGATGCATTTTAAACCTGTATTTTCAAAAATTAAAAAAAAAATAGAATTTCGAGAGATTCTGCTTTAACACGATAATTATCATGCAAAATGTGACCTATACAATGGTTCGTGAGCTCGCACCACCTATTTCCGACTGTCATAGGAATTGGATTAAAATTGTTTTTTTTGTGTGGAAAGGTAATGGTGCAGTAATTGTCTCACATATGTCGGTGGACACCGGAACCATGCCGTAAGGGAAGAGGGGAAGGTGGGAGTGAAAGAAGAAAGAGAAATAGAGGTGCCATAGTGGAGGTCTCCGGAAATAATTTCGACCTCCTGGGGATCTTTTAACGTGCACTGACATCGCATCACACGGGCGCCTTTTGCATTTCGCTTCTATCGAAACGCTGCCCCCGCGGCCGGGTTCAAACCCGGGATTGCAAAACATTCATTTCGTCATAAGGAAAAATGCAGATGATCCGGGCCAGGTCGCTATCAGTCCACGGCTGACAGCGACCTGAGTAGCCCATTCAATGGTTCGGGTTTGAACGCCCAGGTCTGAGCTGACCACAAGGCCTCCCTTTGCTCGAGAGTAGGAATTTGTATCAAGAGATTCCGATGGCGCCTCCTTTTTACAGTTCCACAATATCTGATCGTAAGTGTCTATTTCGCCATATTGTGTACATTCCTGGTCGTAATCACCGCGATAGAATTTTGATAGTAAGGAGTCATAAAGGATCGCGTCTGGATTCACCTCCAGGTGGTCTCCTGTTCCTTATTTAAAGTTCTGTCTGGAGGGGGGGGGGGGGGGGGGGGGGATCTTCGGATCTTCCTTACGCTCATAGGAAATGAATGAATGAATGAATGAATGAATGAATGAACTTTATTCCTGTCATCATGGGGCCTCACGGTCGGGGCGCAGCAATTAGGAGGGGGTGCCTCCCGGCCGGCTCTCAACACCGGAGACCGCTGAGAGAGTCTTGTAGTAAGCTGTCTCCGCCTGACGGATGAGGAGTCTTTGCTGATCCGGGTCGTGGCTCCGGATCAGCTCTTCCCAGGTGGCAAGGTCTGGGATGCTTGGTGATTTAGCCCCAGGAGAATCCTTCAGAGCATGCACTACACGAGCAAGTTCAAACGAACCGCGAAAAACTATTCCCTATGGTTTCCACCATAATTTTTTACGCAACGCATGGCTTGCCATTTCGCGGGAAGGAGTCTGACAGTGGAGTATTCGATGATCTCTTTGTCTTTCGGATAGAAGCTGGAGATGCTCGACTTCAGGAACACTTCGCTTCTTCTGCTGGCAACACTAAGTGCACTTTCGTCCGTGTTCAGAACGTGATCATCACAATCTGTGGCGACATCCTGAGAGAGTAAATAGTAGCCGAAGCTAACACAGCGTTTGCTAAGGCGCCCGTGTGCTGTGCGATGTCAGTGCACGTTAAAGATCCCCAGGTGGTCGAAATTATACCGGAGACCTCCACTACGGCACCTCTCTCTTCCTTTCTTCTTTCACTCCCTTCCTTGTCCCTTCCCTTACGGCGCGGTTCAGGTGTCCAACGATATATGAGACAGATACTGCGCCATTTCCTTTCCCCCAAAAAACCAATTATTATTATTATTATTATTATTATTATTATTATTATTATTATTATTATTATTATTATTATTATTATTATTATTATTATTATTTCTCGTCCTTGCGGACGAAACTGCAGATATTGCAGGAACAGAGCAGATATCTATAGGCATTCGCTTCATTGACAAGGCAGGAACCGAGGTCTCTGAAATTCGAAACACAGTAAGGATCATCAAACATATACCATAAACTTCTGTGAGTGCGTGCTCCGAAGGAAAATGGTGTCCAACATTTCGATGTGAAACAAGATGTTGTGCAAAATAAAAGTCAATTAGGATCTTCTCTCAGCCGTACTCGAAGCATTCAAAGAGCTCGCATCAATGGAATCAAGCTATAGAACGCTGCAACTAGGAAACGAGCTCACATCCTCTATTGTACAACAGCAAGCTCATCTTTCGTCGTTTGCGTGCACATTATAGCCTGGACTCCATGTACGCGAAAACTCACGCGAACGCGAAGGCGACGGCGGCAAGCGACGAGCGACGCCGTCGCGCGAAGCAAAATGCATGTGTCGCTTGCCGTGTCGCTCGGATCTGCACCCACAGAAAATTTCGCTCGTCGCCCGGAAGTCCCCCACGCGACTGGCCAATCAGAGCCCCCCAAAGCCGTTTCCGGTTTGTCCACGGTTTCTCACGGGCACATCTCACGAAACCCTACCAGCCCGTCGTCTTGGTCATCGCCACCGCCGAGAAAATATTTGGTTTTGTAGCTGAGAGGCAGACCCGCATGATTTAAATAATTAAAACAATCTACTTGTTGGGTGCGGAGGGCTAACAGCATTTGGAGCGGGCTACGCGAGCGGGCGTACTGCAGGGAGAGATGCGTGTCGAGCCGCGGGTACCGGCGCTCGATCCACCGTGCCGCTGCGCTCCAACTGTGCAGAAACACTCGCGGCGCGCATTCTCAGTGGTATATTATAGTTTGCTCACTTACAATCAGGTTGCGGTGACAGTTTATGGGAGTGTTTTTACTAAGCCGGAGTGCACAGGCACCGAACGAAAGCACACCTCCCCCGTGAACCCGTGATGTGACTTCGTCTCCGCAAGCACGCCTTTGGCTATCTCCACTGCCGCTACACCGCTGCCGTGGAGGAAATATTCCTTTGGCCCTGACTATGAGGCACACTCACAAAATTTTAAGAGAGAGAACAGGCTACGGGCGTGTTTCAAAGCTTGAGTGCGCAAAGCACGGAATCCGCTGCGCACGTCGCGGGTTCGCGTCGCCTGCCGCCTTCGCTTGCATGGAGGTTGCCCACAAGCGACAGAGCGAACGCCAGCCGTCGCCGCCGCCTTCGCGTTCGCGTGAGTTTTCGCGTACATGGAGTCCAGGCTTATAGCGAAGTACAACGCACGACTGGAACCAGTTGCCAACGTTCTACAAAGTGTATCCATGGGCTTCCATTCTGTACACGACCACATCACTGAGTTGCAGAATGTTTTTCGTGGCCACCGGACTAACGCTGAAGAGCAGCTCACTGGCCCAATTCACTGCACCAAGACACAACCATGAATCAAGACAAGCCTCTCGTCAGGCCCACCGAGAAAACTACGGGCTTCAGTCGCCGGAGGCATACTATCGCGTGGCATTATGTGTGCCCTACTTGGACTCTCTCACTACCTCTCTGGCTCGCCGCTCTTCTGAAAGCAATGCGAAGTGCTTCAAACTTCTCCGGCTGCATCCACCAGAAATGAAGTATTTGAGCCGTGTTGAGTTTGTTGCCCTCGCTGCAGAAGGCTTTTACTGTACGAAAACTTCAAGGAAGAGGGCATCTCGTGGTACGAGATGTGGAGAAGCAAAACTGGGGACTCGCAAGAAATAACGTATACTCTGGACTATACTGCTCGAGGCCAAGGCATTCTTCCTCGCTGTTGCAAAAAGCCATTGAGGTAGCTCTGGCCTTGCCAGTTACCACTTGCACTGTCGAACGCTCCCGCAGTACAGTGAGGAGAGTGAAAACCTGGCTACGCTCAACAATGACAAATTACAGGCTGGACGGCCTTTGTATGATGATCACCCAGTCAAAAAAAACAAAAAACATTGGAACTAATTAGACGTTCCAACTGCTTCCAATTGGTTCCAACTGGACTTTCCAATTGGAACCAATTAGTTCCAGTTGAGTTTTTAGCCACCCGACCAATTGATGATCGTGGTGGTAAAAACTTTTAATGTCCGTAAGGGGATGACACCGGAGCTCCGGTGCCGCTCACAGGCGTCCAGGGAGCAGTTTACCGCTTCGACTTCCACACGGACAATGTTGGCCTGTGTCGTCGGGTGCTCGCTATGAAGCGCGGTCTCCCATGCTTCTTCGTCCTTGAATAAATCATATCCCGGGGAGTCGCTGCACTCCCATAGGACATGTCTTAGAGTTCCTAAGTTATTACAGAATCTGCAGAGTTGGTCCTCCGGATTTCCCGTTTGCGTGAGGCATCGCCATCTTGGAGGCATGTGGTTCTTGGCTTGCAGGCGGCGCCAGGTGACTGCCTCTGCGGACGTGAGGGACCTATCCGGGAGTGGATATTTACGCCGTCCTAACCTGTAGTGCTGTATGACCTCGTGGTAGGTCGTGAGCGTCTCGATCTTAAAGTTAGGTTGAGGCCGCCCCCCCCCCCCCTTCCCGGATAATGAGCTCTCGGGCGAGGGCGTTGGCGGCTTCGTTTCCTGGTATCTTGGAATGAGCGGGGGCCCAGGTCAGGGTGATCACTCTGTCTATGTTGCCTTTCGATAATATGCTGAACGCGTAATGTGATATTTTGCCTTTACAGAAATTTCTTAGTGTGGATTCTGCACATGCAGAGCCTCAGCTCGGAAGAGATTAAATTAGGAAACAGGGGCAGTTACTGCACCCAGGTAATTAATATTCACAAAATATAACTCACAGTTAAGTTTCGCAAAATACACAGAGTGAGAAATATTTCTACAATTTAGCATTATTAATGTGCAAAAGCAAAACTGATTTGTGAGGACTGCAGAGAGACACTATGTCTGGTGCCAATCAACATTTTTACTGCGGAATTGAAATTTGCGCACTTTGTGGAAATCAAGACCAACAGACACACATATACATCGCACACGAGAAACACTTCAAATTCAGACTCTAGTAGCATATATTAGCTCAATACACACATCCGGAGAACACACTTCTGCTCCAACTTATATACCCCATTTATGAGGCTCTCATGCTGGGGCCAGTGGCACTTGCCCCAGCACAGCGAAGATGTGCTTTCATTTGGTGCTTGCGCATAGAACCGATCGGCGAGGCAAGCGACACGGGCAGAAAACGCCGCACGACGGTGCCGCTCGCCGCAGTCGCCTGGGCTTGTGCGGCCGAGCGAAAGCTTCACGCCCGGTGAGGCGACGGCCGGAAAAACTGCGCTTGTGTACCTTATCCGTATGAAAAAAAAAGCGAAACAAGCGGCTACATATCATATCTTCACACTTTGTTACTAATCAGTGACAAAATTTTGCCATATTCTTGAATTTCGGTTGACGGTGGACCGCCGGCTGCTTTCGTGATGAGGCCTAGCGAGTACGCAGGATTCGTGTGTGCGATTTCGGCGATTGCGGTGAGCGAATTCGCAAGTTTTAGCAACTGCAAATAGCTGTCAAGCGTAGTTTTGGCTACAGTGCCCTCAAAGCGACGACTGCCTACATCGCAGGACGCGAGTACAATAAGGGGGAAGTGCCGATATATATGCGACTCGGTCTGCATAGCATGTGCAGGAGGCAGCCGGCAGCAGCCGTCGGCGTCGACTGCAGACAACAAATCTGGTTGTTTTCATTGATTCAAGTCATGTCCGAACGTATTTTTAGCTAAACCGATCTAAAATTAAATTTTGGTGACATAAGAAAGCAGATACAATTAGCGGAAAGCGCCGGTGTCCTACGCGAAGCGTTTCCCAAGCAGGCGATATAGCACCATCGGCGCTTATTGCAGTGTTATCATGGTGTGTAAATGAGTAAAAGTGCAATTTGTGAGCAAGAGTACGTAATATTTAAGATAAGGATAACCCACCTTGCGTTTTATGTCACGCAAACGAGCAGTACTGTTTGCGCACAGCCATGTAAACAACCTCAGCGCGGGACTGCAGTTGTCGTAATCGTCGCACTCCTGGGGCACGATGCGCACGCACAGCAAAATGCAGTACTATTATTTCGAAGCACTCATTTAGACGGCGGTGACTATTCATCGGTGAGGACAGTGAAAGCATTCGAGTCACGTAGGGTTTTGCAAGCGGCTCAAGGTTCCTGTAAAAAGGTTCTATGAGTCGAAGGAAATGTATGTTCGACTTACAAACGCGTACATGCAGCGCGGAAGTCGTCGCACTCGGCATTTTTCTCTGCTACTTTCGTGCCTCAAGGTTGCTGTAGTGCACCTTTTGATAATTTGAGTTTAATTATCTAGCGATGAATAGCGGACAAGAACTTGGTGGCTAGCTACAAAACGCCGCGGCTTTCACGGCGCACATCGGCGAAGGCGTGCACGGCGCCTGCCGCTTTTCACATACGGGAGCACTTGACTGCCCAAAAGAGACCACGCTCATAACATACTAACAGCATGCTTCTAGGCGTAAATAATAAAGCAGGGGTCCATCGATTTCTGTTTCCTCAACAATCGTAAAGTAGGCTCCATGACCAAGTCCGCTTTCACAAGGATCACTCAGCTCGCGCACTAAGGTGAAGGCTTCCCAAAAGAGAACACCGAAAATGCATTTTATTTCGCTAGGCTAAAAGAAAAAAACTTTTCGAGCGACCGCTGTCTACGGTGTGCATGCAAGCACCTCAACAGCTCGCAGCAGACGACGCGTGGCGTGTATGCGCTCGTGACGTCAACGATCAGAGGTTGCCAGACCAGCAAGCAGTTCGCAAAATAAACGAAAAAATTCGTTTTAAAAAACATTTACCGCACAGACTCAACTGACAATTAGGGGTATTGTAATTTAACCTGTTGGGAATTAAAGGTGATAAGCAGGGTATGCGTGAAAGTAGGCTGTCATGGCACCTTTAATGTTCTTCTGCCACTTTTATCGTTTTTAGCTACGTCGTGTTGTGTCTTTTATCGCTTTTATGACCCTTTACATCATTCTGACGTTTGCTGCAACTGATAGGTGGTTTTCTTTCAGTAATGGAATCAGTTGTCAGTAGTGCGTTGTCCTGTACACCTTCCTTGTGAATGTCTCGCAGTTTGCACGCTAACGTTTGTGATTGAAAAGGGTAGATTTACTGTCCGTAGGATAGTTATTCGATTTCTTGCGTGGTTAACGAAACAGATGGGTCACTGACACATGGAGCATGGTGTTGGTAGATTATATTAGAAGTGCCGTTGCGTGGCGCAACGGCACACGTATGTTGACACGAAATGTTGACACGAAATGGAGAAAGCGAACTAGAAAATTGACAAGCAAATATCTGGACGGCAGTAGGGGGGGAAATCAGCAATTATCGGTTAAGAAAAAGGTTAGAGAAACAGATAGAGCTCTGTGGAAAACAGGGATGCTGATTAATCGGCACTGGGAACATACAGGATCTTTAAGCAGGAAATTGCTAAAGAAAATATCTATGATAATTGTAGGGGAAGCTCTTTGTTATTGGAGGCCAGGACGGGAGTTTTGCGGACTAAGACATATAGAGTCAGCTACAACGAAATAGACACGTTGTGCGTTGCGTGCGGAGAGGAGGAGGAAACGGCTGAACACCTGATACTTTTGTGTAAAGGGCTTCACCCTACAGTGGAAAGCAGCGGGGCTGATTTATCCAAGGCATTGGGGTTTAAGGACAGTGAAGGGAAAGTATATTTTAAGCGGGTAGAAGTAACCAAGCGAAGGTTATCTGATTGGCGGCTAAAATCAAGACAAGAGTAAAATTTCATAAGTAATGGCTAGGTGGCTTGGGCCACCACCCGATTTAAAGGGTTCAGCCTCATCCATCCATCCATGCACACGGTTCGCACGCGGCCACCGTGCACGCACCGCGTTGGCCAAGCTCTCGCCATATATAGGTTACATACATTGGTCGAGTCGAGTAGCCAAGTTGAGCCACGGTCCCATGGTTGAGCTAGCCTAGCTGGCCGCGTCGCCGTCTCCGCCAAAACGTTGGCCCGTTGTCCAAGTCCTACCGCCAAGGTGCATGCGTACGGAAGACGAAAGCGTCCGAAGCTGTCATGCAACTCTGTGAAACGTTACTGCTTTAGAAGTGGTGTGCAGTTTAAATGTCAGTAGTGTTTGTTTACGGGTCCATCTTCGCCTGAGTTTTCATCTCTGTGCAGTTTGCTTCAGCCCTGCGAGCGCAATCCCGTGGCTGTGGCCGGTGTGTCATCCGTGTGGGTGCGTCTGTAAAGTTTCCTGGCTGGCGGTCTCGTAGCTGCTTGGCGTGCAAATCTATTTGGGCAACAAGAAGCAATCGGCGACCTTTTCCAGTTGTTTAACCTGACTGACGTACTCGGCACTATTGCGTTTCACTGAAGTCTGCTCTGATAATCCACATAAGCTTTCCTGAATGGAGGATCACAGCAATTACGAATCTTACGGAGCGTGTGGCGGTTGGGACGGCAGCTACCATGGACGCAGCTGGCACAACGGCGTCGAAATTGCAGGCACCTACTACTACGACGTGAACAGCAGCCAGCCCGTTGCTTCACCATCTTGGGGTATGGACTCGGATAGAACTCGAGAGTGCCACACCGGCCGTCGTGGTCCTCGTCTTGATAGGTCAGGGCAGGAATTCTCCGAGCCTTGCACCACAAGCGAGGGACCGCGGCGAGGGACACAAGACCGGAGCCGTCGAAAAGGTGAACCCTTCAGATTTGATCGGAGGCCGCGGAACAGAGCCCGTGTTGCCCCCAACGACGCGCAACGTGCAGTTGACGACCGTGGATGGTCAGATGCCCCCTCACATTCCGACGTCTCTGAAAGAACTCTGGCCTCATGCAACGACGCTGCCGATACGGCACCAGCCAGCGACCCGCAGTCAACGCGCAGAAGACATGGTAAGAAGCAAGGCCCAAATTGCAACGCTCTTGCCTCTCCTGAGTCGCTTTCTAGCGACGGTGTCGTGGTAGGAGGGCAGAGCAAACTTTGCGGCCGTGGGAAAAAGACGTTTGCGGAACGCAGGAAGACACGGAGGCAACATGAGCGTGATGGCGATCAAGTACAAGCGGCCACGGATGATTCAGAGCTACAAGGTGCATCGTCTGGGGCTGGCCCACCTCCAGATGTGACCAGCAGCAATGCAGATCACAAGCGCAATGCGTTAGAGGGTTGTGCTGATGGAGTTCGCCAGCAGCCAGCAGGGGACGGTAGTGAGCCATCTCGCGGTGCTTGCAACTCAAAGTCTGCTCAAAAAGCTGGAAGAAATAGGAATTTCTGTTTAAATCCACATTCGCAGCAGAGATACTGGGACCATGGAGACGGAACAGTCATGCCACAGAACAGTCGTAATCATGCAAGGCGGAAAAATCGGGGTCGAGACGGAAGTGACGCACACTGGCCGGGCAGTCATCGTACTGAGCACTCACAAACAGAACAGCATTTTAGCAAAGATTCCAGAGAACCTACACAGCGCAATAAACACGGTGAGAAGAAAAATAGCAAAGGTAGAAATGATGCTTACCATTATCAACACAGCAGCACTTCTCCTAGTTGTGACAGTCGTGAAACAGACTACAGGCACCAGCCAAGCACTTCGACAAGGCAGCGTAATACTGGGAAGTCTGCACGCTTGTATCCTAAATTATTCTCTTCACAAGGAAGCTATCCCCAGGTGCCAAGACCTGACGATGCTCCACAGAAAGGTTAGTTCTTTGCCCTCTGTTAGTTTTCTTCTTTTAAACATTCTTCTCTGCTGTTTTGTTTTGTAAGCAATGCTTTATGGCTTTATTTTATTGAATTATCTTAGTATCCAGTATACATTCATCCTAGTTTTCATTTGCTCTAATGTTTTTGCAGATTTTCCATATGCTAACAATATCAGTTCATCCCTTGTTCTCTCCATTAATGAAAGAAACGCTGAAAAAATTCAGAGGGCACTTAAGGCTGCTTACGTGTTGTGAAGGCAAAAGCACTAGTGTCATCGTTGGTGTTCGACATTGGAGACGCACCTCTGAATGCTGATTCCACAAATGCTGAATGCCCATAGGTCCGAGTGAAATGCCCACACACTGGGTTCGAATACCTGTGGCAAGCTAGCCTCCAACCTAGGAAACGTATGCTATATGGAAGGAGAAATCGTGTGACACCACCTGCAATTGTTTCCGGGTTTTCCTGGCAGTTTTGATCTGAAAATTGGTTTTTGAGGAAAAGAAATGATGCAGTAACTGTCCGGCTTATCTGGTTGAAGGGATAAAGCAGGGAGTGAAAGAAGAAAGGAAGAAAGAAGTGCAGTTAGTGGTCTCCAGGATAATTCCCCCTACCTGGGGTTCTTTAAGGTACATGCACTGACATCACACTGCCCATGAGCGCCTTTTGTGTGTCACCTCCATGGAAACTAACCTGGCCCTGATCCCGGAAAATTGGTTTTTGAGCAAAGGAAAAGATGCAGTAACTGTCTCACATCTTGGTGGACACCTCACTGGCGCCTTAAAGGGGCTCTGAAAGGAGCACTAATAAAGTTGCTGTATGCCGGGGATGTTAAAGCACCCTGCTTCGAGAATATTGTCCAGCAAGAATTTCTTTAATGCGCTTTCCAGAATCTGAGTAATCTGTAGTCAAAATTTGAATTTCAGCGGATTCGCGCCTTTCCCTCTCCTCTCGCCACGTTTTGCACGCTGGAAGGTCGGCAGTCCTCCGCCGGCCCCACCTCCGAGAACAGAGCCTCCTCACCTGCCGGAGCTACATGCATTATTGGCCGCAGCCACGTTAGCTGCCCGGCGTATGAACGAATCTAATTAATAGCCACCTCTCAACATGTATACGTAGATGCGATCGACGGAGGAGGGTGCGAGCTTGAAAAAGTCGCCGGGAAGGGCTCGCTAACTTTCGCACTTGACTGTGGGTCCTCTGCTGCGTGTAGAAGTGTATTATTTGGCTCACGTTTTCACGACAACACAGTGTAGTGATTGAGCGAGTTGATGTGCTCTCCTCGGAAGGTGTTTCAGAGCCCCTTTAAGGGAAGAGGTAATGTCTGAGAAGGCATACAGTTAAAGGTGCAATGTCATTGGTTCAAATCACTGTCGCAAGCCAGTCAAGCTAGTCTCCAACTCGACTAGAACATAATGTCTGAGAAGGCATACAGTTAAAGGTGCAATGTCATTGGTTCAAATCACTGTCGCAAGCCAGTCAAGCTAGTCTCCAACTCGACTAGAACATGTAAGCTATTTGCAAGGAGAAATCATCGACACCACCCGGAACGCTGTAGGCAAGCGGTTGTCTACAATTGTGGTATGAATGTAGTCAGGAATACTAGCACAACATTGAGGTCAGCCAGTTGTGGGTTTATAAGATAGACGAAACGAATATGATTGAAATTGGATTGAAATTGCTGCGCTTGCCTGGCTGTGTGCGTACTACATACCACAGTTGCTTGATGACATTTTCTTTCTTTCCATCACTGTAGTACACACACATTTAAGATATGCCACTGGATTTTCTTGTAATGGGACTAGTAAGGCGTTCACCTTGAAAATTACTTCAAAGTTAGTACTGAAATATTAAAAATGGAAAATGACTTTTATATAAAAGCAGTAGCTTTACAGATTAAACGGGTGCAACTTTTGATGCAATTGGTTATAAATTGATTGAATGAAATTAGTACCAGTTACAAATTATGAGTAATACTGAATACTGTGCAATATTTTTATAGAATTATATATTTTAGAATATGCTGCATGCAAAGCAATTCATTCAGAAACTATCGAAAATGATCATCTTAATAAGCGAACAGCTTCCTTATCCCACTTAATTACCGTGAATGTCTGTGGATCACTGAAATTCACTGCAATCTTCCAATTTTTCTTGGGTTAGGATGTGCTTTGATGGCATTTTAAAAACTTTTCATCTTCTACAGTGGATACCAATACAGCACTCTTTCCTGGCATGAAGTGAACACTGCCAATGATGCACTGCACACTAGAAACGATAAGTCACACATTTGTCCCTTCTCACTTGCCACTAAACCTAGTGACCACGCTCGCTCCTTCTACTCCACTCCTCGAGAGCCTTTCCCTTCAGCGCTCTTACTTGACCCTTGGTGAGAATTCATTCGCTCGCCACTAAGCCTCGTCACCTTGCTCGCTCCTCCAACTCCGCCTCCAAGTGAGACCCTTTCTTCTTGGTGCTCCCACTTGCCTCTTGGTGACGTCATTCGGTCCGATGAAGCAAACTGCCACGGTTGCCTAAGAAAAGTGATTTGCTTCAAAATACTAGTGTTCACGACCTGTGGGAAGCACAAGAAAACTTTCTTAGTGACAATGGAAATCATTACTAATTTGCTTATATTATGTTATGTAACAAGCTAAGTCACAGCCAGCAGTAAAAGCCGAGTGGGTGAATCTAACATAGATTTCATTACGGCCCGCATTTACTCTTCATACCTTTAAATGCCTCTTCCCTGCTGGTGTGTTTCTTGCTGTGCATTCAGACCGCATGACAGACCAGCTGCTCTCTGGAGAGTATGAATGCATGGTCTGCTGCGACCGGGTTCGCGGCTCCGATCCAATCTGGAGTTGTGCCAGCTGCTACCACATTTTTCACCTGTCCTGTGCCCGCAAGTGGGCCTTGCAACCTGCTGCTCTTGTGAAAGGTCAGTTGTGCGTGCAGTCATGCTTGTGAGTGCTCTTTTAAAAATGTGCATTTAAATCTGTAAAGCCCAGTCATTGAAAACATATGATAAAAGTTTGAAATTCCACGATTTCATCACTGATGGCCCCTTGAAGGCAGTAATGTATGATATTCATTAAGAAAAAATGAATACAGCATAATTGAATTGAGCTAATTTTGATAATTTCTGAATAATTAACAGCTATATAACTGCGAACACAGGGTGACCAAAGTACTGTAATGTGCTTTGAATTATATTTCACTTCAGTTTGTTTGGATTTTTGAGTAGCGATATTTTTGTATTCGTTTTCCTTTTGCTTTTCCAATACAACTGCTATTTTTAATGCTATTGGCGTGATATTGCTGGGGAAAAATTTTCACTGAAGAACTGTTCTACACCATCGTCGGGCACCACAGACAGAAAATGCTAATTCCGGAGATGCCGAAAGTGCAAGTCCAGCTTGTCTAAAACCTATTCCAGAAGACAGGAGGCATCAAGGGCCAGCAGTGAGTGGAATACCTTGAACAACCAGAACCCGGGAGATGAAATTGGCCATTTGCAAAAAATTCAAGCAGAAAGTAAAAAACATGAGAAAACTCGCTAAGGAGCATCAAGCTAGCAACCCTACCATGCAGCTACTTGTCAAACAGGATCTAGGACTCCAAATGCACAAATTAGCAAAAGGACAGCTGCTCAGGGACCAGATGGAGGCCTCTAGACTGGAAACCTGCTACATGAAGCAGTTGAGCCGTGGTGAAGCCTCGATCTAGATTATGTTCAGTCTTGAGAAGATTTTCACTCTCGAAATGGTATTGAATTTGCAAAATCATTAAGACTTGCTGCTGAACAGTCCTCTGCAAATTGTGCATGTGAGTAGAAAAAACCTGTTTGACCAAGAGCACCATGGTCTTTGGCAAGATTTCAGGCCTTAAGGAGGCGAGGCTTGTTTTTGTGAAAAGAAAATAGGTCAAAATCAACGTGAAGACACACTGCGAGCTTGATTTGAGTGAGCTAGATTTTCAGTTCAGATCGAGGAGCTGCTGCTGCTGCAGCCCTCATCCACATGTTGCCAGGAAATGTTAAAGTTTAAACCAATAAGTTACCAAACTGTCTGCTTGGTATAATAAAAAAATTATATGCAGATATCTCGGTCAAGAGAGATTTTTGTTTTTTGCTTGTTTATACTTCATTGCAAACATATTTCTTTCAACAATTTAGGTAACCAATGGCTTATGCAGCACGACCAGGCATTTAATAGGCCAACTCATAGCAGAATTGCTTATAGCAGCATTGCATGTTGAGTGCACTTGAAAATTTTGTTTCAGTAGGACACAGAGATATTAAAAGTTCGTGTATGACAGCAGTATAGCATCTCCATTGACTATTTCCAGTGGAGATAAGCTTAGGAAGTTTATTTTTGGTGTCTGGAGCAATTCAGTAGATATTTTGTATTACCTTTTATGCTTTAATGCTGGCTAAAAACAGCAGAAACAAAACTTCAGTGTCACGTGGCTAAGCGTTTGGCCATGCCATTACAAAGACGAGGAGCAGATGACATACAGGTAGCGAGTGCCTGCAGGCATTGAACAACAACATCACCTACACAGTTGCTGGGCTACACCGATTTATCAAGTAACATGCACCCATGTGTTCCCTTTCATGAATCCTTGTATATATACGTTCTATATGTTAAAGGGATATTTGGGACAGATTAAAGTTGCCCTGTATTGATAGATTACCGCATTGTAATGACAGAGATGCTACTTTCACTGAAAACTAGGCTTTCATATGCTGGAAAAGTCCAAAAAATGAAATACAGGTGTTGTTACCGCTGGCTGATTTTGCAAGTAAAATGTGGTGTGTTGAAATAGTTTTTATGCATGGATACCAGAGGTTAAGCCACACTGCCATTCACTTCAAAACATTGTTCACTGAGTCTTTTTCAGTGTAGGCATCACGAGTTTGAATGTAGTGGCATTAAAATTTTTCAGTGCAATTTTTTCTGCAATAAATGCGTTTTTAAAAAAAATTCAACATAGCCAGAAAGATGCATAGAATTTAGAACAAAAATTGGATGGAGTTCTCCTCTGTGTCCCTTAGGTTGTTGCACTCATGCTACTCCTCAGTGCTTGGCGACTTTGCTGTGTAATTGCAGAGGGTGGCTGGCGTTGTCCGGCATGTCAAGGGACGGTGCTGGCAGTGCCCGACCGTTACGTCTGCTTCTGTGGAAAGCGAGTGAACCCTGAATGGGATCGGTACGGGGTGCCACACAGCTGTGGTGAAATGTGCGGCCGATCGCGAGGTGCCTCTTCTCTCTGTGTGCACCGCTGCAACCTCCAGTGCCATCCAGGGCAGTGCCCACCGTGCAGTGCGACTGTGCGAAGGCCATGCCCCTGTGGGAAGCTCACCAGGGTAAGTTACAGACTAGCAAATCTTGATGAATGTTCCCTGCTCAAGAAGGTTTCTACAAGAGTGCCACTAATTTGGGTTGAAGCATGGCCGTCTGGCTACATAAAAAAAAAAAGAAAACCGTTTTGTTGCGAATGCATTTTTAGAAAGAGAGAGGAAGAGGAAGGGCAGGGATGTTAACCAGAAGAGTGTTCTGGTTGGCTACCCCCCCTCCCCCCCAAAAAAAGACTAGAAGAAAACTCATCCTGCTGATTTTTTTGCCATATCGCTGCCGCAATCCTCATGTAGCAAATCAAAGTTATTTGACGTGAAAGATGAGTGCAGAATGGCTTTCAGGGCAGTCACGGTGGTTTGTTAGTTAGTGAAGGAACGGGGAGGGCAATTTTGGTAAGGTAATAGCTGGTCTGGACATGTGAGGTTTTTTGCGGCTCAAGAATGCTCAGCTCAGCCAGAAATGGCTCAAACAGCCGGCCTCCTCACAGGGGAGAACAGCAGCGTGTGATTGCAAGTGTATAATTAAATAGATAATTCTAGCAGGGTTACCTTTAGCCATTCACTGGTAGCATTGCATTTGCAGTGATGCCTAAGCAAAACAGAAGAGTGGAAATAAATGCAAAGAAATGGCAGCATTGAAACAAGCTGCTGTGGGGCTGCATGTCTCATCACAAATTCTGGTGTATGGTTCCGGTGCAATATTGTTTGCATTGGTGCATGCATCAACGATTGGTAACATTTATATTGGTGCTTGTTTCTTTTTCTCACGTCATGCAGCAAGTGCGCTGCAGCCAAGAACAGGAATTCAGCTGTGGCGAGCTTTGCGGCCGGCTGCTCAACTGTGAAATCCACTCATGCCAAGCCCAGTGTCATGCCAATGCTTGTGAACCCTGTGCCCGCATTGTGGAACAGAGTGAGCCACATTGCATGTTTCTTCAAGTGAAGTGCCACTTATGTATGTCTGTAGCAGAATGAGTGTGCTTCAGAGTACTATCGTGCTCAGTATGAGCTACACCGCGCGAGCGCGTGGCTGGGCGCTCGGCACGGTTGTACAGTGGCGCCGATCGGGCTGTGCTTTCTAACTATCTGGAGATGGTTTAGGTGTTCCAGCAAGTGCGCTGTTCCCCTTGGGTCCGTTTATCTGAAGGGCACATCGTTTTTTTCTTGTTCACTTTGTTTTCACTGGGGAAGAAACTGCAAGCTTATGCGAAAGTTGGTTATCACAGACTGAGTGCTTCCATCATCCGCGAATGGCTGTGCGTTTAGACATGATATCAGCACTGACAGAGCGTGTTAGCGTCCAGCGTAAAGGCAGAAGCAGCCGTGACGTGGGCAACGCAGTGTTTTCAACAGAGCGTTTTCATGGTCCGGGTGCTAATGCGACAAAGCGTTGCCATTGCTACCACTGCTGTTCTCCGTTGTAGCAACATTTCGTATTTGGCCATAGCAGCCTACTTTGTTCACTTGCGGCAACTCCTGGGACCACGCATCAGGACGCCTTCACAAACTTCCCTTATGCACCAGAACACACCGCACCTTCTTAAAGGGAAGCTGTAACGGTTTTCAAATCGCATGAAACGCTGTGGTTGGGAAGAAAGGACCTTGAAAATCATGTGTGTAAATTTTTTCCCGATTCTATCCGCAAACAGAGCTGCAATCGCTTCTTAAAAACCCGCCGCCGGCACGCCCTCGTCGCTTCCGGAAGCAGAGAGGGAGAACTGGCGGAAGTGACGCCATTCACGGAGAGTCGGCCGGCCGTCCGGCTGCGCTTGCTTCGCTGCGGCCCGCGGTTTGGCGAACCACAGACCAACGTAATCTCCTGCCAGTGCCGTTTACTTTCTCTCGTTCGGGCGTTCCCTGTAATGCTTGAAGCCTGTATATAAACCAGTTTTGGCATGGTACTTCTTTCGAACAGCGCTCAGCCCACAGCTTGGTAGAATCCGTCGGTTGTTCTCCCTCAGCCTCTTCCACGTTAACCAGACAATCTGGTGGTACGCAGCATGCCGAAACTGCCTGCACAAAATATGCGCAGCAAATTTTCTCTTTTCATTATATTACTTTCTTACCTGTTTGTAAACTCTTTGCCTTTTCCAGCTGGTTTACATCCATGCTGAGCTAAAGCCACTTCCAGCAATGCTTTACTGAGGCACACAGTCTTGAACTTTTTTGAGCTCGTTACGCACTGTGTGCCTTTTTTGCTTTTTCCTGATTGCTTGCACCTCGTGGCAGCACAAGCAATTCTCTTAATCTTTCATCAGCGCGCAGCACATGCAGCCGCACCTAACTGAACAAAAAACTGATTATATACTTGAGCAAAGCAAACATTTGCATTCATGAGCGCTTGGTCATGGCTGACGATCGACAATGCGGCCAGAATTCATGCAAATTTGTCCTTGAGTCAGCACAGCAAAGTGGTCGAGCAGCGGTGCGCATATATCTGCTACAAGTAATTCTGCTCGTTATCTCGATACGCAGCAGCAGCAACTATATCTCGCAGCACACTAGTTTCGATGAGCAGCACTGCGAGCTCTGAAACGCAGCCATAATTATTTTCAAAAGCGTGTTCAGCATGAAAAGAAAAACAGCGCACGGGCGTAAGTGCAAAAGTTTGATGGTTGAACAGTAGCCCGAACATGCGACAGAAGGAAAGCGTACATGGGAGCTTCCTCCCGGTTGCCTCGTCTCTTTGCGCTGTAGTACAGCAGTGCACCCACTCCAACTCATGCAGTTTTGCATTCTTTTGTAGTTCTAAAAGGCCTTCGGGCCAATTAGGCAAGTAACTATAAATAAATGAACAAACAAATGCTTTACCTCGCACGACTCGTGTAAGCGTGCCGGTGATCTGATTTAGATCATGTTTACAGGCGTTACGAGAAGTTGGTGGCCAGGCTTTTATGCAGCAGCGGTACACAGAAACGTTTCGACGCAATTTACTTTTTTTTATTGCCACTTGCACCTACACAAAACATATGCACCTACGCAAAACATGCGTATCAGTCGAGATTTGGTTTTCGTGTTACCCAGGTAGGACGTGAAAGGCCCATACTGGGTTAACGAAATTTCCGGCTTGCAGGCACCGCCATGCAGTCGCTTCTCTATTAGCTTCTTATCAGGCGGTGGCACCAGTTTTCTGTTTAGTCTGTAGTTCTCAGCGATTACGGAATAGTTTTGCGCGCGCTCGTCCAGATTCCGACAGTCCGGCGGTTCCACGGTTACCCGGAAGCAGAGAATATGGAAATGCGCTGACTACCCCGGAGTCGACGAAGATATTGATAGCAGAGAAAGCTGGGAAGCCCTGCTGTGCAGCGAAGAACCCGCTCGGCAGAAACAAGCCAGTCCGCCTGGCGGCTGATGCCGTGAAGAGATAAAGTCTCATTGTTAGCCTTTAGTCACGGAGGCTCCGGCCCCCATCCTCCAGGCCTGCGTGCCGGGGGCGGTGAGTAGTAAGTGGTCTCCATTTCCGGTGGAAATAAAAGCTGTCATCCACCCATCCATCCAGCCGAGATTCCCAACACGTGAAAATGTCTTGACTTGACTTTCGCTGTCGGCGCACTTCGCGGCGTCGTTGGTTCCGCCGTTTTTTGAAGCTGCTGATGGCTCGAACATGCATGGTGAAAGTCCCAACTGTTCAACACTGCTTGAATTATCCATAATTTCCAGAACGTAGTCCTTAAAAGCCCGCTGAAGCAACACGCTACTCAGCAACGCCGTCGGTGCCGGCCGGAAATCCCCGTGGATGACGTCACGATGGTCCCGACCAATCGCGGGCAAGAGCGGCGTTCGCTCGGTGCCCTGAGGCGAAGGGAGGCGTGTTCTTCTAAAAAACAGCTTTTTGCGTTTATTTCCGCTCTATTTGAATGAGGTATTCTATTTCATAGGGCTAAAAACTATAAAATGACGTAGAGAACTCATTTTTTTCGAAAAGTGCTTCAGCTTCCCTTTAAGGTGTGTTAAATGATATTGAAATTTTACAGTGCTCTATAACTAAGGCCCCAAACCCCGATTTTGCCAATCATTGCAGGCATTACGATAATGCATTAGTCCCCAGTCAGGTCATGCAAAGTAGCACCAGGAAAGACGTTTCCAAGATACGTGATCGCAAGGTCTTGTGCGGGGCATTTTTTACTATGGTACTTAATTGGCATTCCGAAGGGTCGTGTGTTCACTGAGAGATATATTCAGTCTGAATGAAAAATTTTTGGATGGCACTAGGACAGCTTGCTTGCCGTGAATGCGAAAGCCTGAGATAAATTAAGATGTCGATTATTGTGGAATAGGAGGTGTATCAGGAGGTTAAATTGGATCAGTAGTAATCGCGTGTACATACTGCCTTGTACCTTATGACCAATAACCGTTGACATCACAGCAATTTTCGGGGAGCAGTTTTCCTGAACAACCCCACCGATGCTGACAGCTTCGGTTGACAATTAGGAAAATAAGGCTTTCTCATTAAAATGGATTTTTGGTATTTGAGTGAACTCCGAAGCTGGGGCGTCACTTTTTGTTTCTGCTATTTTTGTGCGGCTGAGATTTTAAGCTACATTCAGAGATGGCGTAGTTAAAGAAGTTATTAAAAATATAACATTGACAACTGTAATATTTCTTCTTTGAAATAGAAAGCAAACTACCATAAATTAAAAATTCGCCCTAAATTAAATATATTATACAATACGAATACTGCATACCATTTCTTTAATATCACAATAGAATTAGGAAGAAACGCACGAGTTGTGCACCAAAATGAAAGCGAACAAATTGTAAAGAAATATTTGATTAGAAGCAAGTAGACGAGAACTGTAACGCACACGTAAAGCAATGTAGCAAATTCAATACAGCGAGCTGTTGGCTCCGAGAACTGCACTTTGAAAATGAAATCAGAAACTACAAAACCATGAACACCCAGAAAGGAAAAAAAAAGCAGTCGTCACTATTTAGTATCGTGTCACACTTCCTGCATCCTCGACGGAAGTGACGCGTACAGATTCTCCATAAAATCTGCTTCATTTTGGATGTGCATCCATTCCTCTTCTACCACGTTCCATAGCTCATCAGCGGATGATCGGTGCCGTCCTCTTTTGCAGAGCCCGACTTTCATCCTTCCCCGTACATTTTCAATGATGTTGAGGTCGGCTCCTTTGGTCACCCACTGTAGACATCGCACTCCTCGCTCGTTAAGGAGTTCCTCAACAATTTTTGCGATGTGCACAGGTGAGAGATAATGCTGGAAGAGGAAATTTCCTTCAGGAAAAGTGCCATCCAACATGTAGGGAATCATGACATAATCAAGTGTGTCACAATAGCGTGCCGATGTCAGGTGTCCGTCAATACGATATAGGACACCAAGTCCATTTCGGGACACAGCTCCCCACACACTGACCGTAGTGCGGCCACTTGGTGCTACTTGCTGGACATAACGGGGTTCGTGACGGGTATAGACAGGGCGTCAAACTCTTTGGTTTTGGTCCCAGCGTGTTGTGAACATTGATTCTTCGGAAAATATTACCGTTTTCCAGGTGTCGGCGGTCCTGTCGACGTGTTCACTTGCGAACGTAAGTCGTGCCATTTTGTTCGCGTCTGTCAGGAGCGGCTTCTGAGCTGCCGGATGGCTCTTCAGACCTCCTTCCGCCAGCCTGCGTTTGACTGTAGACTCGCTCGCCGACACACCAGCAGCAGCACCTATCTCTTTGGCGGTGCTGAAGGGGCTCACCCGCGCAGCCTCAAGAATGCTCTTGTCCTGAGCTGCAGTCGTTGCTCGAGGGTGCCGTTTATGTGGAGCGTCGCCAATGCGGCCTTCATCCCTATAAACCTGGATGATGCGGTTCACAGTCTTATTTGACCTTCCAGTAATATCCACTATTTGATGTTGAGTATACTGTTTTAAGAAGAGTTCAACTATCCGCAATCGCTCACTATTGGGCACCCGGGACATCTTGCGAGCTGACAAACGTATTGCTGTTTATTCTCGGCTCTACAAACAGCCACTTTCCAGCGTATTAGTCTGCGACGCTTCCGTCCACATTTCCCTGTTAAGTAAAATGACGAAACGAAAAACGGCATACCAGATAAGAGCGATTGGGTGGACCGAGAGGGCCCTGAACGCGAAGTTTTGGCGTCGACGGACAGCTACAGTTATCTTTTTCAAAGCTGATGTCAAAACAAGAATAAACGAGGGTGAAGGGGGAAGTGAGCAAGTGGAGGTGATGCGAGATGGCTGGAACAGCTACACCCTCTCCAGATAGTTTGAGAAAACGGCGCAATCGGCGCCACTGTACAACCGTGCCAAGCGCTCGGCCATGCGCTCGCACAGTGTAGCTCATACTGAGCACGATAGTACATGTACTGTCGGCTGGAAAAGTTTGCGGGATCTGCGATGCGTGGCGGGAGCAAAGCAAAACTGCATTGCTGCACCATCTGCCGTCACAGAGCGCGGTGTCGAGGTTCACAGCACGCCCGGTGCGGCAGTTCTGTTATTGAGCCGTGACGCCACGCTTTGTGACGGCAGGTGGCGCAGCAATGAAGTTTTGCTTTGTTCCGCCACGCATTGCAGATCCCGAAAACTTTTTCGGACGAGGGTACTTTGTGTCTCGGTCTCATGACTGTCCTTTTACTTCAGTGAAGAGCAGTGTATTGAGGTGTCACTGTCTTTCCAAGTGATATAGCGTTTTTGTTTTGTGTTTTTTTTATGCTTATTTCGAAGTTGCCAGTTACATCTTCGTCATGTGCAGGGAAGTTATTTTCTCTGATTTTCAAGGCTAATTCTGTAATCAGAATCAGCATTTTAGACAATTTCAATTCACCACTTCAGTTTCAAATCCTGAACTTTGATGATAATTTTGAATTATGACTGGTGTATCATAGCAATTACGGATGTTATGCATGTCAAACCAAACGGCATAGTGCTGTAAGTTTTGTGGTCACAGTTTTTTAACCAAATCTAGTTGGTCACTGAGTAGATGTAGCTTCTTTGGCAATGTGATGGTGTAGCTCAGCCACACGGTACTCTGTGGCCTTTTACAAAACAAATGGTGCATGCAGTTATATGCACATTCAGCATTTATGACGACAGAACTGTGACGTTAGAAAAAAGACAATGCCAAAACGTTTCGTTTTTGGAAATGACATTTTTTTCGCTCAATTTTATCCTTCTATAATTTAGCTAGAAAGAGTAAATTAATACTCATGCAAAACGGGCAAATTTAATGCTATTAAGTGCTTACTGTCTTTAGTTTTAATGGCATTTGTGCAGTGCCACTTACATAAATTTAGTGGCATAAGCCTTACTGGTATTCACAACGTACTGAGTTCGCCACAACTCGTTTGCTCGAGCAATGGAGCAATGTGCACTCTCTTCCCCATTCCGCATGCCGAAAAGCATGCAACTTTGTTAGTAACAACTTCCTAACCAATAGCAGATGGTTAATTTGTCAGATAAGGCATCTCTACTGCATTTTTGATGCGAAGGGCTCCATTTTTGCCAGCACTTCTGACAGATGCTCTCGGCTTATGTGCCGACACACGAGTTTATGGCTACTTTTTCGACTTGTTGAGCAAGAACAGCGGTATTTTCTGCAAAATAATTTTTATATTACATTTGAACATTTCCAAGATAATGTAATGTTACTGCCAATTCTTGCGCGTATGTGGCATGCGCATATAACATTTAACCATCTTCATAACTGGCCTTAGTTTGTGTTCTGCCAGCATATGCTTTTGGCTGCCATGGACCAGTGGCACAGAAGGCTGCTGTGTCACTGAAATGTCACCCTGCGCAAATGACTGATTGCACATGTGTTACAGAATCAATAAAAAGCATTCAAAATTTGGGTGCTCATTCGAGCAGATGTATGGGCTGTATATGTTCAGTACACCACCTTTTTTTGGCTACTGTGGGCATTGCACAGCATTGACCAGTTAGAAAGGAATATCAAGCCAACTACCACAAAAATTGTCAATGATGTGTCTCGTTTTTTAAAAGCTATATGTAATCATGACATGTTTTCAGAGACTAGCTCAGGGCTTTCTGGTGCTGAGTTTCAGATCTTTGCACAAGCAATAGAACACTATTGGAACTTGGAATTTTTTCTTGGGGGTAAATTTTGTTGCCTGGTGATCAGCAGGAATTTATTTTTGGCACAGAGCACACTTTGATTTCATTGTAATCATACATGCTCAGTGCCTCTGTGCGGTTCATGTGTAGCTAATAGCAAATGCAGCAAGGGGCATGTAATAAGTATACTGACCCAATTTTATTGTCCTCATGCGAAATGTTTTTTTTTCTCAATTCTTTAGTGTTTTAATTCTTTTGTGATGCTTTGCTTGTGCTGTTGCAGAGTGCTACTGTGGTAAACAGAGGCGTGAGGTGGTGTGCACACGAGAGTCCAATGTGTCGAGTGAATTTTCATGCGGCAATGAGTGTGGCCGTTCTCTGGAATGTGGGAACCATCAGTGCGAACAGGAGTGCCACTTTGGCGAGTGTGGCCCCTGCCCACTTATGCCCGTCCTGGTGACACACTGCCCCTGTGGCAAAAGTCGGTTGGAGAGCATAAAAGAGGCTGAACCAAGGCTCTCATGCTCTGACCCTGTCCCCACGTGTGGTGAGACATGCAGCAAGTTCCTTCAATGTGGTCCAAAAGGTGAGGTCTACTCTTGAGTTTTCAAACTGAACCGTAAGTGTTTTGCAGTGCGCTTTTTGTGGTAGACAAAATTTGGGGACATCACAGACCACCTGTCTTCTGGTGGCTCCTTTTTCATTTTTTTTTGTATTTTTCATGTTTTAATTCATTTTGTGGCTCCTTTTTTCATTTTCTCAATTTTGATCTGTGCAAGGATTGCTCTCGTCAGTTCAAGCCCCGTTAATTCGAAAATCTTGGTAATTCAAACTGCCAGTGCGCTCCCGCCAGCGCCCATGTAAGCTTATAGCGTTGTATGCTCACTAATTCAGTCACTATGGGTCTCGCGCAGGTAATTGAAACGGCTCCCGAAGGGAGGTTTTGTCCAGGTTTGACCGGTGCAGCAAGCGATCGACCAGATAGCTCTACACAAACGTGAATTCCATGCTGTCGAATTGTTTACACGCCTCTTACATGCATGCAGTTGCACATGTGACAACGAACAGATGGCCCTGTTGCCAAGAACATTTGGACCACATAGTTTCGGTTTCGCTTTTCTAAGTTTCATGTCAGCCCGCATCAGCCAGCCAGCTGAGCCCAGCTGGTGTGTTGCTGGTGTTTTCTATCCCCATTCTTTTTTCTCACTGCTTCGGCGCCGTTCAGCCTTTCTGTCCACATGGTTCTTCCAGTCTTCCAGTGCACTGAAACTGCGTGCTCATCCCGTGCAGTTCGCTGCTTGTGTGGTGAAGCCTCTTCACTTGTGACACTGCCGCTTGTGAGGGGTGCGACGCAGTTGCAGTGGAGCTTTACCACTAGCACGTCACACCATGAGAGATGCAGAGGAAACCCTTACAATTTTGGAGTGGTCCTACTTCGACGCTCCAAACAGTATGCACGCATTAAAGCATTGATGGAAATGTGAAAAATAGTCATTGTCGTGCCATTCTCGTTTAAAAAATAAGCAACCATTTCCCAGCCTTTCGCCGAATAAGTTGACCGTGTTGCAAGTGGTTTTTGTTAGTTTTTTCAGGGTCATTCGATAATTCAAACTTTTGGATAATCCAAACATTTTTTCCAGTCCCTTGAAGTTCAAATTTATGAGTGTGTACTCTATATGTCCCCGGTATACGTGCAAGAGCAGCATTTTTGCGAGGTCTCTCTAGTACACTTTAACCACTAGCCTTTGTTGGAAGCAGCCATTTAGCCAAGCTCCCCCTTGATTTCATCTAGCTGTGCTCCCTCCAAATGTACCGTATTTACATGATTGTAAGTCGACCTATTGTTTAACTTGAAAATCTGAATTGAAAGCAAGGCATGGCGCCATAAATGAAGGCAAGACAAACAAGATATCGGGTGCGACAGCGTGATTGAATTTTGTTTGTTGTACAGCTCTACACAGTAGCATTCGGCTATTCTGTGCGCCTGTTCTGAAGGTTTTAAAAAATTAGCTGCGGTTTAACTACTGCTGAACCTGGTTAGAGAGCGAAAGCTGTGGTGTATTGGGCAAGTAGACGTGACTTGGTGTCTAATGCATGCAGCCCACATCTCTCTCTCACCACCCTAGTGACGTACCTCAAAGTGTGATTGAGGGGTCTACTGACCCAGGGAGCTAGTTATGCGCCCTTCCTTTCCTCAAAATCATCAGTCTTAAATGTTGTCAGCGCCAACGCCAGTGAACACAATGAACGCTGACGGCCTATAGAAACAGAGGCGAGCGCTCGGTTTCGGCAGCGGCGGCAGAGACTGAGTGACGTCATAGCTGTTACGTGGGTCAAGGTCGGTTCAGGTCAAACATGCACACACAGTGCACACATGGCGAAAAAGCTACGGGGGGGAGTAGTAAAGTTTTCACTTCGAAACCTTTTACTACTCCCCTCCATAGCTTCTTCGCCGTGTGCACAAGTTTGACCTTGAACTGAGGAGAAAGCATGTGACAGCTATGACGTCACTCAGCCGCTGCCGAAACCGAGTGCTCACCTCTGTCTAGTCGCATGACAACCATGACATCACTCAACCGCAGCTACGCCGGAGCCATGCGCTCGCTCTGTCTAGATAGCCTCCGCTGCCTCTCAGCCGGTGCCAACGGATTGCAGCAGCTCTCGACAATTTAAGGGCAGCAGTCGACATGGATGATCCAGGCGCAATGCCTCGTGAACTGTCTGCGTCTCAGAAGTTGCGAAGACGACAGGCCAAATCCGATCATCCAGTGGGCGTAGCTCGCCAAGAGGCTGCCGCACAGAGACGAAGAGAGTAACCAAAGTGAAAGCTTTAAAGTTAAGCCTGGTAAACCTTGGCTAAATGTCAGTCATTGTCACCAAGCCTCAACCAAGTCTAGCCAAGTTTTACCAGGCTTAAGTTTCAAGCTTTTGCTTTGGTTTCTTAGGTTTAGCCGGGTCAAAGCTCTGCCAAATTTTTAAATTATTTTTTTACTTTTGCAATGCTTCCGGGGAGTGTCGGTAGCTGATGGAAGAACCAGCGCCCCTCACACGTAGTTTCTTTTTGACTCTGTTTGACCAGTTTGACGCATTTGACTTGACTGCCGGCCATGTTTTGCTGGTTTTTAATGTGCTTCGTCAGTCCATTTGTGCGCTGGGGCCAGTAAGCGCTCAGTGTTCATTCACGGCCACATTCAAGAGGGCTGTCATTCTTTACACCGAAGATACCAACAACTGCGCGCAGTGCCACAGCTTCGACGTTTCGGAACGGGCAATGCAGGTGTGGCGGCTGCAGCGAGGCAAAATTTTTACTACTTCTATGCAATTTCGTGATGCGGTTGTTTGCTAAGTGCAGGATTTCGTGGGATGGCGAAGTGCCGTGGTTTTTTGCGAAGTGGTGGATTTCGCTGGATGACGACGTTAGAACGATGTCCTGTGGGACTGAAACAGTGATGACGACAGCAGCACTAGTAAGGACGATGTCACAAGCGTGGACGAGTAGTCCAGTGACTAATACATTTTCATTTTGAAATTTGCCTTGGGCACGCCCTTCTTTTTTACAGTCGTGTAAATATACCTTGTGCCCCTTCGAAAAAAAAATTGCAGCTGCATGCCTTGTTCGAAGTTGTTTTTGGACTCTGGAGAGGAAATAGCGTCTGGTTTAGGTGTTTAATGGGGCGCTCTTTGGGCTAGCAGCTGTGAAGAAAGCGTTTGCCCTTCCTGTGCCTGTCTTCAACACTATTGCCCTTATTTTAGAGCTCAGCTCATTGGGCTCCCGTTCCCAAGTTGAGTGGCATCCCTTAGCCTCGGCGCAACCGGCGGAGTGAATGAGGAGCAAAGCGGTGCGATAGCGAAAAGGGCATGATAAAGAAAGGGGGAGGAGGAGGAGGATGAAGGCACAGGGATAGTGAGAGGGGATGAAGAGCATAGCGAAGGAGAGACACAGGGCAAGAGTGAAAGGAGGAAAATAGAGGAGAGGTCAGTGGGCATAGTGGTGCCGTGCTGCACTGTCTGTGGTGGGTGCTGCAAAAAGGGCCGCCCGAGCATGGGCTTAGCGGCGAGCACGCCACGTTGTAGATCTCTTTCACTGTGTACTTGGCCGCAGCTAAGGCCAAGTACTGCTGCTGTTCAGCACTGTATGTTCCATCTCCGATCACCTGTGGTCCAAATACTTCAACAGCTGCTCTCAGAGTTCGCATTACTGAGTGCATTAATTGTTGGCAAATTTTTCTTTTAAGCTGTTTGTATCATCACCTTGACTTGCAGACAACAGGCACCGATGTGCTGCACCCTGCCATGAAGGGCCTTGCCCACCCTGCCCACAGTCTAGTGCTGTGCGCTGCCGTTGTGGCGCCACGTCTCGTGAACTTCCCTGCATAGAGCTCGTGTCTTCAGGGCGCCAGGCACCCGAGTTGTGCCAGCGGCGATGCCAGAAGCGGCGCCAGTGTGGCCGCCACAAGTGCCTTGCCTTGTGCTGCGTGGACACTGAACACCGTTGCCCACTTGTGTGTGGAAAGCGGCTCTCATGTGGGCAGCATGTCTGTGAAGAGCCCTGCCACCGGGGGAACTGCCCCTCCTGCTGGAATGTCAGTGAGTGATGACTCCTATATATATCAACGAGCACCTTTTGAGCGCAGCGCTGAAAGTGTCATAGTACAGAGTGTAAAGTTTTGTTATGTTAAAGGTATGAGGCAAGGCAGGGCAAAGGAGGCTAACCAGGATTTAGTTACATTACCTATTTATGGCAGGCTACAAGAAAGCAAAGTAGAGCAGTATTACAGTTCAGCCCACTTATAACGAACCTGACGGTCACACTGAATGCATTCATTGTATCCGAAGTTCATCGTAACTGAACTTTTCCTATTACAGAAAAAAAAAGAAACACTTACACATAAGTGGCAATTATATCTATAAAAATCTGTTGTGCACACAGCAAACCCTATCAAGCTGCTTTCTAAGCTCTCCAATGCAGTTTTATGTTCCTGGCAAAAACCTTTGCCGCAGACAAGCCACTTAGAAACACGATAATATCGATAGTGTTTGAGACATGCACTGCAACCAATAGCGAGTCGGCGTGCTCGTCTTCAGTCCTCGATAAAGTTGTAAGGATGCAGCGCTGAGGTTACCGGTGCGTGCAGAACTTATGCCCATCATTTGCGCACTCCCTGCACTTGGAAGCAGCACAATAGGCGGAGATCCCATTGGGCATCACGCCACATGACCGGGTAGACCAGCAAAGCATACCTTGTGACTGGTATTCAAACTTATCAAATTGCTATCATCAGATGATCACCAGTCGTGTGCAGTAGGTACGCTTTCAAGGCTGCCTCTTTCTCACACGCAGATTAAGCTTGTAGTCTGTCAGGGCATGCATGGCAGGCGATTAACTGCAGTTTCAATGCCGTTGGTTTCATTGTTTTTTGGAGGGTTAGCACTTTTCTTGCGAGAGGGACACGGCAGCTGGGAGATGCTTTTCGATCACCGTGCTGGTGAGAAGCGTACACTTTTCTACTGCGGGAGTGAGTTTGCATTGCCTCATTGTTCGTTATAACCGAGTGATGTGGCCATGGTTGGTAATTTAATTTGGAATGCAGTACCATAGCCCTAATACACATTTTGACGGCAGCTCCACTCTCATTCGTAATAAGTGACCGTTTGTTATAACTGCCGCCATTGTAAGTGGGCTCGATTGTTCTTGAAAACTGTATCTTGGCAACGTCACACCATTCATACTGTTCTGTAGAGCTCCGGAAATAGCAAATTTTTTATTGTTTTCTGTTATAGTGGTAGGTGCAGTCAGCATCCCCAAATTTTCTGTGTAGCCTTTTAATGGCGAGCAAATTAGTGAAAGCAGCTTAGGGGCAGTCATTCTGACAAAGTGAACTCCTAGTGGTCATTTGCTAGGCGACAACAGATATCATAAAATGCTGCTTGAAATTATTCACATAATAATAATAATGATAATAATCTTTATTCCTATAACAGCATACAGAAATGAAGGAGGTGGGGAGAAAAAAAGCGAAGACGCTTGACTGGGTTCTCATCACGTTTGAAGCAATGGCTTCATACACAAGTGGTGGTGGTGTTGCTCATGATCAAGGATGGTTGGAACAAACGCTTTCAATGATGAAGCTTCGAACAGTCGAAAATGACCCTCGAAGGACATCAGTATTTGAATCATTGAATCTATTTAAAAGCAGTGGGAGTCAGTAATTAAGCATTTGGTGGCCGTAATTAGTTTGTGCAGCAGGTAAAGTCCAATGTGGCTTGTGATGTGGGTATGGAGTCTGGAATTGCTGGACCAAGGCTAAATGGGAAATTGTGTATAGACGGGCTTTTTGTTCAATTCTGTAATATTTAGTTAACCTGTAATTATAAAGATTCAGCACGTTTACAATACTGAACATCGTGAACAAATGCCTGGTTGTACGTCCATAAGGTAAACCATAGATTATTTGTAGCAGATATTTTATATAAGTTTGTGCTTGTTGTGGTGGCCCATACTAGTGTGCAGTAATTCAAGTGAGAGCAGAATAAGGAGCGGTACAGAACTAATTTGACTGTTTGTGGCAATAAGTTCGTGTGGCGGTGAATAAGACCAACTGCTCTGGATAATTTTGCGTAATAAGCTGCGCAATGGATCAGGGTTATGGTGATGTGGGGCTAAGGTGCTCTGCCAAGTCAGTGAAATGCAGCCACTGTGAGTAAAACTGGGAACCCAACAGCAGAGCTTGCAAGCTTGGACATTGCTGTCATTGTGGCCTAATAACTGTATGATGAGACAATTCAATTGCACACAACTGGAGGCAGCAGACAAAAGTCTCAGTCAATGATCAATACAGATCTTGTCAGCTCATCTGATAGAAGATCTGGGTGAGTTGGTTTATAACAAAGAAGAAATCAGCTTGAAAAAAAAAATTGGCGGTGGTTCAGCTCTGGTTAAACCTGGAGTGACACGATAGCTACAGCTGGCCGAGTGGAACTTGGTCACGGGACCAAACACGTGACAGCGTGGCGGCGCCACCACGCTGAAGGCTCCAAATGCTACCGTAACGTAGCTATCGCTACAAAATGGGAGAGAGAAGACAATGCATCATACAGCTGAAGCCAAGCGCCTGGTTAGGCCTGTATGTGTGTCATCTTCTCTGTCCCTGTGTGTTTTTGTGCTGCTTCGTTCAAACCCATTTGATAAAGCTCATGCTGTTCTGCTTTCTTTCATTAGGCTTTGAGGATCTGAGCTGCCACTGTGGGACTGCCACCCTGAGTCCACCCATAGCATGTGGAACACGACCCCCAGAATGTGGTCAGCCATGTGCCAGAGAGCACCCATGTGGACACCCTGTCACTCACACCTGCCACAGTGACGCCACCTGTCCTCCCTGTGCCGCCCTCACTGAAAAGTGGTGCTTTGGCCATCATGAGGTCTGTTTAGTATGGAAGCTTTCCTGGTGCAGGGTGATTTGCTGGGAGCGTGCCTTTTCTTGCCCCTGTTGTCCTCGTTGCACTGCTTGTAAATATGGCACATAAAAGGGGAAAGCTTAGGAAGAGTATGCCAGTGACCATGAGGTGGGATGCAGGCAATGTGGACCTGTGGAACTGCGAAGTACAGTTAGATCAGCATGGATCATTGTTTGCTGTGAGCTGCAGTACGTAGGAAGCTCTTGGAACTCTCTTGTCTGAAATTCTAGTTTACTCAAACTGTCACTTTGCTCCCATTAGAGCCACATTTATTTGAATGGTAGAAGTAGCCTGATAATTCAAATGCACAAGCATATGCAGTGGTTAGTTTGAACAGGCCACGCAGCCGACCTGCCCCGACCAGTGAAGCACAATAGTGTGGCAGCTCACCTTCAGCCTAGCTACACTCGAGTAGCATGGCAAGAGATCACATGATTTCTTTGCATGCGTATTTATTGAAGTGCAGCTGGTGCCACATGCACACACGATGTGATTGTTTATTGCACGCTTCGTTCTGACTGCCTATAATTGCGCCAGCATTTCCTCTATTCTGTACTTTCAATTCATCACATTACTCACTGCATCTACTTGTTGCAATGTGGTGCCACTTATAATGCCCAGTGGCTTACATCACAGCACAAGCTGCTGGTGAACGTTCCCCTGTGAAATGCTGCCCCGCTGCCCCCCCCCCATCCCCCATGCTCCCCACCTTCACACTCACACAAAATTAAAAATTTGAGGAGACACTTAAACTCTGCCTTACCCACATATATACCACAAAACCCTGCATATAATACGAGGTTTTTTTTCGGATTTTAGCAATCTGCAGTTCCGGTTTCGTTATTATCGAGCGCCGTTACCACCATGCTTCGAACAAAGAGGAGGCGCTATCTAGTGGTGGCATAGGTCGGTAGTTTCGATTTTGACGCCAGGTCATTGCACTGACCTGACCTCGCAACACCCAGCACGATCGCACCTCGCATGGTATCGGGACCGCGAAAGCAGTCCTTGGCTGCTTTTAAAAGGAAAGTAATCATAGCTGCTGAAAGCATCAGTACTGCATCAAGCGCTGCTACACGGTCTGGATGAGGTAGGGAGAGCCTGCAGTTACTGCCGCCGGACACGGGCCTCCAGCCACGCTGTGCAGGTGGATGGTGGATGCTTGGGCTAGGATTCCTGAGGAACTCACCTGTTGTATTTTCAAGAAATGCAGGATATCAAACTCGCTCGACGGTTCCAAAGACTTGTTGCAGTGGAAAGATATCTCTGACAAGGGCTTTTCGGAAAACAGTTTCACCGACGACGGTACACCGACGACAACGATCATTAAAGCACCGTCTACGGACACTTTTAAAGCGTACACGCCCGTGCCCGAGCGTATGCTGGAGCCGGTCTGCGCACGCTTGTGGCAAAGGACACGAGTAGGTGCGAGTGCGACGCCGGTCTGTATCTGCCAAATATTTGGCGACCGCACTACACGTGTCACATCCAGTGCGCCGGCATACATAAATAACCGGAGGACCTTCAGCTTTCGTGACTTCCAGAACGTCTTCAAGCTGACTGCCTTGCTCGCATTATACACGGATGAAAACTTTTTATGCTGTTTTTGCTATCCCCAAATTACACCCCGTATTATATGCAGGTCCGTATTATGCGCAGGTTTTTATGGTATTGTGAATTGGTCATTCTCGACTTTCATAGATTCCAGGGAGTCCTCATACCACTCTCTGCACAATGGTGCAGCAGTTATGTAATGCGCCACTGCCGTGTGATGCCAGGTGCTGCCATCGGTGGTGCTTGTGCGACCCAGGTTGCTCTTTCCAAGCAGCCTCTCGTGATCCATCATTAACTTAACTGCCACCTGCCACGGTGGTCAGTTTGCTCACTATCCAGTGGGCAGGTTGTGATGGCACCATGATGTCACTTTGACCTGGGTGCTTCTCCGGGGATTTTTCGCTCTCAACACGAACAATACCAATGACGACGCCAGATTTTCTGCAGAATGGGAGTCTTAACGTTCTCCCATTAAAAATTTGTGTTGTTCGTTTCCTATGGTGTATTGCTAGTTATGGGGTGGGCGCCCTCCCTCACGCCACATATGAAGCAGACAAAAATTTGAAAGACGAAAACATGCAGTAAAATGAAGTGTCTGTAGTCCTTTAACAGTGCAATCACAAGGACAGCAGTCTGAATCCAATGGAAATTAAGAGCAAACGGCGCTCCATCCTGTCTTCCATACTCGCCTGTGGTCCGACTGACTATAGCTGCAAACTGAACTGTAAACAGTCCTGTAGTTTTGGATTCCGTGCAACGCACGGCTTGGAGGTTATTGAAAGTTCGCTCTCGCGCTACCAGTCGCTCATCAGAGGAAGCGGCCACCAGCGCAAACAAACTAGGTAAACAGCATGCAATTCGAATTTTCTATAGTGGAACCGATTTGGATGCATATTAATGGCTTTTTTTGATGCCTGGAGCCCCGTGCGTCATGCCATAAATGGACGCCAGCACAGGGTGGGACTACCCGCCGCTCGTCCAAACTACCTCAGGCTAACCCCACCCCAATATTGCATGGTTGTTTTTCCAAAGGTGGACTTCCACACAACGGCACTAAAGTAATCAGAGATGCCGGTAACCTGACCCTCTAACCCCGACACACCACTCAAAGAAACGGTGAAGGCCATCGTTGGGCGCAGTGAACCTGTCACGGGCACGGAGCAAGAAGGGTTGTGTTGCGGGACAAACGCAGGCGTGCATTTCGGCGGTCTGCAAGCCATACCATAGGCAGGTTCTTGTGCTAGGAGTATTGGGACTGGGGTGCTTCATATATCAAGCATCGGTATCGCTCTGCGGCGCAACCTCGCGGCTCCGAGAGGCCATCGCTTCACCAGTTTTTAGTGAAATCTGTATCGAGAATTCCCCTGCATCACCCCAGATCTTCAAATTAACGGGGCTGGTGCAGGGATTTCGAATTAACAGTTCAAATTATCGAGGTTTTGCTGTACACTTATGTGTTACAGGCTCAGTTTTTTCAGTTTTCTAACTAGTTTTTATATTGGGGTATAATATCCAACAATCATTCTAAAATTTAGTGGAGAAATAACCAGAAAATTTGTGTTTTTGTGCAAAAAGTTTGTTGTCGCACATTGCTTGTGACTACATATAGTGGTGTTGCACGTCACATCGCCTTATCTGCTATCCACACTCATGTTAGCTGGTTTTACACAGACTGTTGCAGTCAATGGCTTGCATTGCTTAGCAGCTGCAGTTTTATTCCTTCTCGTCACAGAAGCGCCGCGCCGTGCCCTGCTTTCTGGAGGGCCTCTCGTGTGGTCGGCCGTGCCTTCGTGACTTGGCTTGTGGCCAGCACCAGTGCCAGCAGACATGCCACCAAGGCGAGTGCCCCTCACAGGGTCCTGCTCAGACGTGCTCCCAGCCATGCCCAACACCACGGCCATCATGTGGCCACCCCTGCGGCGAGCCATGTCACCCTGGCACCCCATGCTCATCCTCTTCCACCTGCAAAACTCTGGTACGTAGCTGAGCTAGCAGCAGTGCAATATGGCCAGCTGGCTTGTGCTAGAGGGATAAAAAGCATTGATAAGAGTGCTGGCAAAATAGAGGCATTTTTTGGGGATTCTTCTAAAACTGATGATTGCTTTGCTTATATTTGTGGAGACATTTTTGTTGTGATCAATATTGCTTTACTGTGGACGTGTAGCTTTTTCTCTCTCTTTCTCTCTTCGTTTTAAATTTCTTTTACTTTATGTGCATTTCTCTGCATGTGCTAAATTGTGCAGCCTTTGTCAAAGGTATAAAGGTGGCTCATGCAGTATGCCCAGCATTTGAAAACTCTAGACTGAGCAGTTCCTCCTCCCTCTTTAATGGGGTTTTATGAGCCTGGTGTACATCCTCTACATGGACAAGTGGCATGACTGATGGCCTTTAAGCTTTTGTTCGAAAAAGACTTTGCACTCGCTCCATATGTATGGGATCCTGAAAAAAGGCTTCTAGTGTAAACAAGAAACTAAGATTGCGTTTAAACTTTTGAAATGTTCTGCATACTTACTCTATGTACTATGAGCCTAGAACATGGCATGTAGTATAAATAAAAGATTAAGTGCGTAGTAAGGAATGGATAAATCAGGGAGAAGTCTGTGAAGTGAGTTGGTCTTGATGTGTAACAAGCCAATCATGTCTGTTCTGCCGTGGCCCTGTGTGTTTATGTTACACAGTATGTGCTAGCACTTTGTAGACTGCTAGAAGTGACACTTTTCATCAGTTAACTACTAACTTTTATTCAGTAGCCTTTTATCAATTGAGCTGCTGCGGTAGCTCAGTGGTTATGATGCTCGGCTGCTGGCCCGAAAGACGCGGGTTCACTGTCGGTCGCAGCGATCGCATTTCGATGGAAGTGAAATACTGGAGATCCATGTATGGGCGATATCAATGCTCGTTAAAGAACCCCAGGTGGTCGAAATTATCCGGAGCCCCCCACTACACATTCCTTATAGCCTGTCACTTTGGGACATTAAACCCCTTAAAACCAAGCCTTTTATCAGTTCATTGGCTGCAGTGGTTGGCATAGGTTTGTGTCCATTTTGTCTTCTCATTAGCACTGTGTTTCGTGGAGAGAAACTGTATCCAATTAAACTACCAATACTGAAGTCACTCGGACCAGCTAATTATTTACTGTACAGTTGACCCGGATATTTCAAATTCGGATGTTTGGAATTATTGAATATATCGAATACAGATTATTCCCTTGAATATCTTGTGTGTGTAAAAGTGTATGAAAGTCTCGCAATACCGTATTTACTCACGTAATTTACACGCATTTTTCTTTAAATTAAGGCTTCAAGAAGGGAGTGTGGAATTTATGCGGAAATTTTCTGAACACGTCCTAAAAAATGTTACAAAAGTCATAACGTGCAGTATGTACTATATATTGCCGCCTATAGTAGACCGGGCCACCATCTCGCATCCCTCTCTGACCAGAAAAAAAGTTGACTCCAAATATACCGTATTTACACGATTGTAAGTAGACTCGAATGTAAGTCGACCCCTCCAAACCACATTTCCGAAAAAAAAAAAAAAAACTTCCGAGGTTGTTTAAGCTTGGCCTTGAATAGTTGAACGCGATAGCATTATCCAGCGGCTGCCGTTTATCGCCAGCTGCTATCGGCTGCCGCACGCGGGCATGCCCGTGGGCACATTCGAAAATGAAAACTTATTAGTCGCTGGACTACTCGTCCACACTTGCGCCATCATCCTCACTAGCTCTGCTGTCAAGATCGCTGCTGCTGTCCAACTGCACATCGTCCTAACGTTGTCGTCCAGCGAAATCCCGCACTTCGCAAACAGCCACATCACGACATCGCGTGGAACAGCTGAAAATTTTAGTCGCTGCAGCTGCTACACCTGTATCGCCCGTTGCGAACGTTGAACTTGCGGCCTGGCGCGCAACTGTCCGTTTCTTCGGCATAAAAAATGGCAGCCATCTTGAATGTAGCCGTGAACGAGTGCCGGTTGCTTGCCGGACCTGGAGCACAAATGATGACTGCCGAAGCACTTCATTAAAAACTTGTGAAACGCGGCCAGCAGTAGGCAAATGCTTCAGAGCCAAAGAAAAGCTACACGTGAATGGCGTCGGCTCTTCCGTCGGCTACCGACACTCCCTGGCACCGCTGCCATTCCGAGTGGGGGTGCCGCCTCGATTGGAACAGCGGCCCTTCCATCAACTATCAATGCTCCCTTGAGCGCCGAGCGTGCATTTGAAAGTAAAAAGAAAAGTTGGTTGGACGCTTGAGCTTCCCATAGAATGCGATTGCGTTATCGGGCCGCACTGTTTTGTGGTTCTTGATATCCATTTTGCACCATTACGTGTGTGTTGCTCTGAGATATCTAGACTGCTGATGAGCCACAAGACCATCATTTCACAGGAAGTATGTTGCCTTGGCCAAACGCACTTTATTATGACTGTTTTGTATTAAAGATGTCTTTACTCTAAGCAAGAAAAAGTGTACAGTTGTCTATGGAAAGTAAAATGGGACTGCAATTTCTCTTTACTATATCCATGTTATTCTGTATACGAGTTTATTATAGCAGGGTTCTACTTTACCTTGATTTCATGTACGTCTAGAGTGGCAGTGTGTGTCATTGTATTTGTCCCGAGTATAACACTGCCAGCAGTCTGTGAACAAGCAGTGCAATGAGTGCACCAATGTTATATGCACAGGTGAGCATCTCGTGCGAGTGTGGACGTCGTTCGGAGAAACTTCCCTGTGGCAGCTCAGAGGCACAGCAGCCAGGCTTTCATCAACTGTCAGCATCCTTGCTGGCTTCAACAATCCAGGAGATACAGATGGGAGAGAGTGTCGACATAAGCCGCATAGTCAACCTATCGAGATCCAGGGCTTCCAGGCACGTGTACCATTTTTTATCACAACCACTGAACAATTTTTTTTTTTTTTGTGAGAGTTCATTGCCATCCCTCACTTGCAAGCAACTGCAGTCAGAAGCAGAAATTGCATTCTAACCTTACAAGGCCAGCTTCCAATTTTGGAACTGCATTCAGGGGAATTTTTTTTCTCTTTTTCACTTTCATTGTCATTACAGAAGATGGTCTTTTTCTGTGCTCAGCTTGTCCTGCATCCCGTATTTCAATAATAATTACCTCGCTTATCACAGTTGCTTAGTAGCTATGAAGTGCTTGTGCTGAGAAAGATGACATTGTTTTGAGGCTTACCCTGGAAGCCCCATTTCAGTGGCGGCAAAATTTGAAAATGCTTACGTACTAAAATTTCATTACACATTAATGAAGTGCAGCAAGTTTAAATGAATCTAAAGCACCCCACTATAGCATGCCTTGTAGCCACTCCCTCAGCTTTGATGTTATTACCCGTTGGATTCATTAATTATCATGAACAGTTTGCCTGACAGAGATCAGATGAAATGCAAAGGCCCTCTTTGTTCTTCCAGGTTGGAATGTGACGAAGAGTGTGCCGTGCTGGAGCGCAATCGGCGACTGGCAAGTGCCTTGCAGATTCAGAATGCGGATGTGTCAAACCGAGTGGGTCCGCCGTCTTACTCCGAGTTCCTGAAGGACGAGGCCCGCAAGAATCCCTCCTTTATACTTTCTGTGCACCAGGCACTTACACAGCTGGTGCAGACAGCTCGGCAGGTATGTGTTGCCCACTCTCCCTAGCTAGTAACAACCAGCTGACTACTGCACAACAAGCAGTTGTGAATAGAGTGCACATGTTTACTGAGTGAAAGAAACGTTCATAGCTAGGTTAATTCCACACTAAGCGACGAATAGTATTGATTTTTAGTGAGTGAGAAGTACCATACTTCACTCTAATCTAGGCCGGCCTCGACTTTAAGCAGACACCCGAAAGTTGTAGGCCAAATTAAAAAAAAAAAAACTTGCCTCGAATGTAAGCCAGGCAAAAAAACAATTGAGAACGACAGCAGGAACAGCATGCAAATGGCATTTATTTCCACGAACCTGCTTTCACTCACTCATCCTCGTCATCGCTCACGTTCTTATCACGTGCCCACGCCACCACATGAAGGGAGGTAAAACTGGCAGCCAATGCTCATGTCTGCTTTTATTGCCGTAGGCTATGAATAGTAACGACTACAGTGCCGTCTTCTGTTGGCGTTTCTTGGGAGCGCCACCTACTTGCTACTTTCTTTTGTTTTTATGCTTTGTCATTGTGTTTTATTAATACGACAAAATCCTCGAGTCTAAGCTGACCTAAGAATTTCGTATCTTGTGTTTTGAAAAAACTGCCGGCCGAGATTCGAGTACAGTCAAGCCCACCTCTAACGAACATGCGCGTCACGTGGCGTCCATTCGTTATATCCCGAAGTTCGTAGTTAGTGGACCACAGCTTTAAAAACAGTTGTTTGTCAAAACACAAAATTTTTTCTTTGCGAAGAAGTTCGTCATGGACGTCTGTTTTTGCAGCGCAGTACCGATGAGGGAGGTTTCCAGTTTATTTAAAGCAGAAGTGTGCTATCGCCGAGGCCCTTGGCATAGACAAGTTGTCTGAAGCTCTCTATATAGCTCATTGCTACAGGCACACTTATGGGTGCTGGCTGCTGGCTTCGAAGTTTCATCCTCATTTGATTCCTCCACGTCACTCTCGTCCCGCACTTCAGAAACGATGCCCTCATCCGTGCACAGTTCCGCGGTGTCGGAGTCGTCATCGACAGAAATAAAATCATTCCAACGAATGTCATGACCCCCATGTCGGAGTCGACGACGTGCTGCCACAAATCGCCGCTGGTCTGGTCATCTTCCGAAGCATCAGGCTCGGCATCAGACACTTTTCCGACGAAGCCGGCCTTGCGGAAACAGTTCCGCAAGCAAGTGGCCGTCACCTCCGCCCAGGCCACTTTCATCATCTCTACCGCTGAATACAATGGAAATGGGCACGGTGTTCCCGTCCACCATCTGAATTACAACCAGGGCCCGAGATTTGAACAAAGCCAACGAAACGTCCGCACCGCAATAAGAGTGACAAAAGCGCGCGACAGGGTAGACTTGCAACGTGCACAAGCAGCAATCAAGCTAAAGACATATAGACGCACAGCGCCAGTGGAGAGACCAATGAGGGGCGTCCGTGAGCGTCATTGCAGCCACCTCTTGGCTCCCACGGAAGGCTTACTTCACGGAGTGTGGCATCTGAGATCAGCCAAGGCGGCGGCACGGTTGATCGCGGAGGCCACACATGGATTTCAAGAGAGTGAGGAGAGGGGAGCGGTGTTGCGAGGAGTGGCGGGAGGGCGATCTTGGAAGGCGCGTCGGCAGGGAAAGGGTAGCTCGCTTGAGAGTGGCACGAAACGGGGCGGGCAGTTCACCTGCGATGAGGCTTGGGGAAACATACCGTGCGCCAGGCCAAGGGTGTTGGCCGGGCGCACAAAGGGGTCGGTGGCAGATTATCTCGCGGCACGGCGCCGAGTTTACGCCGTCCGTTTGCTCTAACCAGTTAGCAGGGCTTAATGACGTTAGTTATACGTGTGATTTTGTGCCATTGAAACAATGTATATTTTGACAGTCGCGCAGGTCTCGTGCGTTATAAGCGAAAGTTCGTCTTAAGTGGGGCCGTTATATTTGGGCTCGACTGTAAATACGGTACAAGCATAGCATGTGTAACCAGTTTTCTTTTTGTTTTTTTTTTTTTAGTGTGTGTGGGGGTGGGGGGGAAGCAGGGCAGATTTTCACTTCTGCACAGTTGTATTAGGGATGTGAAAAAAATGTGCTGTTAGTATTACTAAAATGTTCGTTTTACTATTACTTCCGCTAATGTAGCAATACAGTATTCTGTAGTATGTAGGGGTGTGCAACTGTTGAAATGTTTGAATACAAATTGGAAGAAAAACTGCCTTCAAATATTAATACCATATTTACTCGAATGTAACGCGACCACGAATGTAACGCGAGGGGTGACTTTACATGCTGCCCAGTGGGAAAAATAAAACCACGAATGTAACGCGAGGCTTAAGGACGCAAAACATATTCATCTTCCTCGCGTTAGGAGGCCGAGTTCTTAGAAACGGAGTCCTTTTAGCTATCAAAGTCTCCTGGTAACTTCTGCTGCATCAATGTTGTTCGCTGCAGAGAGAATCCATTCCTCTTCATGAACGTTTGGGCCCACCCACGAGATGCTGTGAACTTCCCATCTCCCGAGCAATGTCTAACTTTCCAACGGATCAGCTCAACACTGACCCCCATGAGACGGTTGTGGTGCTCGATAATTAAGTCCGCCATTTTTTTCTGCAGCTCGACGTGATGGCCGTGGCGAGGCCCTCGAAATCCTTTGTGGTCGGGCGCACAATTAAACAGCCCCTCCCGCTGCAGCCGCCATCCGTGGATGGTTGACTCGTTGAGGTCAAGTCTTCGAGCTGCCGCAGAATTCCCGACCTTTTCAGCTAACAGGATCGCTTTTCTCTTAAAACGGCCGTCGTACTGAGCACGATGCATTGCCATCGTGCACACTGAATCAATACACCGCGAGCGACGCCACAAGAACACGATGCAATGACGAACTGAGCGCGAGGTTGCAACGAACACAAAAATGACAGAGAACAACACTTTGACTTTGGATGGATGAGGATTTGGCTTCCGTGGTACCCATGTTGCCAGCATAAGATCGCAAAACTGCGGAAACCGAAACCAAGCTGATTGCTTGAAATGGCTGCACCGCGCCACTGCTTTAGGCCAATCGAAGTGCGATAACGCGAGGGTAGACTTTAAGGGGAAAAAACTCGCGTTACATTCAAGTAAATACGGTATCTGTTCAGTAAGAAAAAAAGAGTTTCAGGCAAAGACAAATAGGCAAACGATATTGTCCATATTTTTTTTTCAACATACTGTATGGTCTTTGCAACCCAAATTAAACAAAACCAGGCGTACCTCACATAATACAACAAAACAAGAAATGTGTACTGCTTGATTAGATAGCATAATGGTGCAACCTGTAATTTGGGCGTGCAAAATGAGTGATAAAATGAAATCTATGAATTGGCACATGACTGGCAACTGAAAATACCTTGCTTGGTAGTAAAACCTGACTAAATTAGGCTTCAAGGGGCCAATAAAAATGCTGAGATTACCCAAGGTCAAGTTATTAAATGTCCCCCTGCCTCCCTCAAAAAAAAAAAAAAACTGCCAAAAATGCTGTACAGCATTATGAGTAGGCTCCATTCTATAAACAGCGAACAACCTGTGATGCGCATTTTCAGCGTGCTCGAAGAACAGAGCAGAGCATAGCTGGGTTCGGACAGCTGGCGAAGGCACAGCCGGTATCTGTCATCTCCGTCGGCTGGCAACGAAGCTCAGACTGAAAGTACGCAGCCAGGATATTTTTTGGCCTAGCAGCAGCAGCCCTCCTGTCATCGTCATTATTTGCACGTCAGAAGTGCATGGGCTACTAATTCACTATGAAGTAGGTGGGGTTCTTACTTGATCATTTGGCGTGGCGAGACACCTCAAACTGGCCCTCATGCCTCCCTTCAAGAGCTTCATATGCGAAATTCTACAAGGGCTTTCCCGCATATCACATTTAGCCAAAATGGAATGGCAGAGCTCCTGCTGGAAAAGTTGTGAAGGTGACAGGACGAGTGCCATGGAGGGTGGGCGTTAAGTATGAAACACGTTTTGAAAGGATCAAACAAAAAGCTGAGTGTGTTCACATTGTGATTGTTTGAAGCAGGCGGCTAGCCATATTGTTTTTTATCAAGCGTGGTGTGTGGGAAAGGCCACCAGCAGAATTTCCCACCAGATCCAAACCTAGCGACGTCCTTCGACTCTTGACTGGTCCACGCGATAAACGACAGCGAAGAGTACACCTTTGTATTTTTTTTTTTTCAGAGACTTTGTACTCATTCTTCAGATAATATGCCCTAATATTGTGGTTCTGCCACGGTCAGATTTATGAGCCAGCAATACTTGGTTGCTGCCAAATATTTGGAAATTTTCAAATAACCATTTCCCTTAATTGAATATAAACCAAATAAACATATGCGATTCATATATGAAGTTTCGACATTTGCACACACCTAGTTAGTATATTATATAGTACAAGTGTGCTATTATTATGATTGTTGTTTTTGTCATATTACAGTACTATGTATATCATAACGTATTAATTAGGGGTGACTCAAGTTTGTTGGGCCACTCCTGGCACAGTACTAGGCTAATGGGGATCACTTTTAGAGGCTTCTGTCCTGCAGTGGACGTAATCAAAATGATGGCGATGGGGAGGAAGAATAAGAAGAGGCAAGATATGCTGTGCATTATGATGGTCGCTATTCCAGCGGTTATTTAGGGACATTTTGTGGCGCACGTAGCAACTCATTGGTGCAGCTTAGTGCACTCATGATGGTGACTTCTCATTTTTTTCTTCTCCCTTTTGCCATGATCAGTCGAAGCAGAAGTTCCGCAGCCACTGCTTTCCAGTCATGAACCGAGAGCAGCGCAGAGCAGTGCACGAGCTGGCAGAGTTTTTTGGCTGTGAAACCCAGAGCTACGACCAGGAGCCTCTTCGCAATGTTGTCGTGTCAGCCTACAAGTGAGTGCACTCTTCGATCTCGTTTCTAGCATGGTACGTCTCTTGCCTCTCTTTCTGTTGCCATCCTTTTTATGTGTGTTTTCACTTTTATGCTGTAGCACTAGTGCATATGAACCCTCTACTGATGCAGTAATCTTCTTGCTTTTAGGTAGCCCCTTGCTTTGGACATTTTCAAAATATCCATATGCCATCTTGGCAACCAACCATGTGCAGGGCTTTTAATAACAATTCTTACAGCTTTGGTGGAATAATATAAAAAAAATAAAAATATAGGAGCAAACAAGACAGTATGGGGGTGCGCAGGAAGTGGGACACAACTCCACATCTGCCAGAAATAATGCTTGGAGTCATGCCGGTGAGCCAGTCTTATTAGAACCAAGCTTTCTTACAACTAAAATTTTACAACTGAGTTGGCTACCTTGAGTCAGAAGGCCGGAATGTTGGGAAAAAAGAACGCAAATATAACAAACTAGAGCTTTTACTGCCTTTTTGTGTGCATGCATGCACACGCACATACGTTTACCTTCCATGTTCTTTTCACGCTGTGATTAAGAACTGCCTGCAGTTGCGGCGCAAGGACAACTAGTGCTTATACTAGTGCATTTTTTTATGAGCCAGCCTGCCAGTGAGCAGCTCTATTTGTATGACATTAGGTGGCTGATATAGTGAGAGCAAAGATAGGAAGATCTCTGGAGGGGGAGATGAAACAAATTTTTCCGAGTGGGCAAAATCATGCGGCAGCATCCTGGCTGCAACGTGGCTGATGGCTATAAGCTCTTGACATTAAGCAGATGTAACTAAAGTGACCATGGTTAATAGACTACTGTGCACACTTTTGGTGCCCTCTTCTAATGGTTGTAAAATAAAAAAAATTGGCAGTGGCTTAGCTCGGCTATGCCATGATATACGTAGCGAGAGGTACGTTTCCCTGGCGCTTCCCTGGCTGAGCTTGTTTTTTGGAAACACGAATGGTGTGATCAGTCACACGATGGGCCATCACATCCCCTTCTGTTGGTTCCCGTTGACTGACGCCTTCCATAGGCTCCATCTCAGCGGCTATGCGCCGTCTATTACACTCTGCTGTCTGGCATCTTCATTTGGCAAGGCGTTCCTCTCTCTGTTCGGGAGTCTTCGCTGCTCTCTTCACCTTCTGACGCTCATTGTCTCTTTGTTGAGTAGCTAACGCCAGGCGACAGCCTCAGGATCGGAAGAGTTAATCATCTCTTGTCTATACCGCCGTTTAGCAGCGGCTGGACTCTCCTTCTCTGCATGCATGTCAAACGCTGTGATAGAGATGCCCATTACATCTCCGCCTTTTATACGCAATGCTACGCATGCGACGTGCGGTTTGGGTGATAGAGCGGTGAGGCAGCGACGAAGAATGCGGTGTAGCTGTGGGGTCTCTCTGGTTACCATGATATCGACGCATGCACACAACTGCTCATCCGCGTGACTTAACGCTCGGCTCCAACGGTGGAGCAGGCACGCGGCAAAGCGCTCGCCGCATCTTGCTCCTCTCTGGTTGCCATGGTAACGGCGCATGCGCACAACTTGCCTCTCCCATGCACCGCGAAATGCTCGACTGGTAGCCCTGTGTAGCTCTCGCTACAAAACGTGTTTGTGCATGGAATGTTTAGTTTTGTGTTGCAAGCTTTGGCTGGTGAAGCAAGCCACAACAAGGCCCAAGGTTTTGTACCTATGTCATAATGTCTTGACAGCCCTTGAAGTGGTTGGCATTTCCGTGAAACAAAGGAAGTAAAGGGACTTCAGCGGCACATACAGCATGCAGAACAGATAACTGAGAGCGCATTAGGTTAGTAGAGTGGTTTCCAAGGGTAAGAAGACTTGACAGGGTATTTGAGATAGTCAGGTGTGGGGGTGAAGGTGACATTTAAGAATTTGTTGGGATCAGGGGCGGCAGACAGCACTGGACATCGCTAATTGGAAATGAGTGGGAGAGGTCTTTGTCCTGCAGTGGACATTGCTAGATTAGCAGTGATGATGATGGCCATAAAATACCACTCTTTGAAGATCAGGACCTTCATAAAAAGAAAGAGCTTCAAGTGTTGCAGGGTGTAGGGTAACCAACACATCAGGGCATGCTGCATTGCCATGGCAACTTGAAAAATTGTTTTTTACTGTTGCACATGCACTGCTGTAGTGCAGATTTTCACAGATTATGGAGAAAACAGTATAGCCAGGATACATTGCAATGATTTAACTTATGATTGCAAACATCAAGGGGGCATACTGCTTATCAGCTGGGTTTAGTATTGTGTGGTCATCTGAACAGATAGCGAGAAGTGGACAAAACACTATTTTCTTTCCTCTGTTTGGTTAACGAGGTAAGTGGCCATCCTTTTGTGCTTCACAGGGATCGCTGCCGGATTCCAAGTGGCAGTGTGGTTGCTGTTGTCCAACGCGAAGCAGCGTGCACTCCCCAGAGAAAAGGACCTGCACCGTTACCTCAAGGCCGTAAGCGTATAAACACTGTAGTCCCTTTGAGCACACCATTGCCCCTCACCTCCACCCTTGGCCAGTCGGCCTCTGCTGTGCAGTCAGAGGCACCACCATCTTCATCTATGTTGGACTACTTCAACTACGACTCGTGACCCGTCTTCGGTTCATACCTGCTGAATGGTACATAGCACTCCTATTCAAGGTTGCAACGAAAGAACATTGATGCAAATCAAATGGTGCGATGCCAGTATTGTATGATGCATGTTGTATAATTTTCTTGTTTGTAATGGCATCATGCAGCAATGGTCAACTTACCTTACAGGAGGTTGTTGGTGCTTAATTGCAGTTTTTGCAATAAATTGTGTTGGTTAGATTCCGTAGTTTTTGCTTCATTCATTTTGCATCATGCACATTCATGCGTATTGGACCAGTGCCTGTTTTTTTTCCGTTTTATACGGCAACATTATTCTTGTTCTTGTTAAAAGCTAGTAAATCTCAAGATAAGACAGTGCAGCATTCTTATTGACAGTACAGCGTGTTGCCGTCTTCTTCTCTTCATCATTTTTGCACTCGTTAACCATGAATACATACCAACTAGCCAAACTTCTTACCTTAATGAAACTAATAGCTGAGATGTTTTCAGCCATTGAGGTATTGTTATAAAGGAATGCATGTAAATTCTCCATTAAGTTAGATGGAGTAATTGATTTTAAGAGATCTTGTGTAGTGTTACCAACCGGTTGATGGTTCGTCACTACGATTTTGAAGATACAGTAGGACTCTGTTATGTATATAACAGGGCTTCTTCAGTACAGCATAGTATCTGGCCAACGGACGCATTTTCGTTGGGGGAAAAACGGGAAGTTGGTATCGAGAAAAACGCGGGGAGTTCTGGCATAGACCAAATAGAAGGGAGAATACCTGGTGACCTCATGATTGGCAGTGTTATAGGCATACGTCACATAAGGTAGCACTGCGTCCCAGTTGCGATGATCAGACGAGACGTACATGGACAACATGGTTGTCAGAGTGCAGTTGGTGCGCTTGGTACGACCGTTGGTTTGCGGGTGGTACGGTGTGGAGTGTAGGTAGTCCGATCCACAAAGCCGGAGCATTTCTTCCACGACATCAGCAGTAAACTGCCTTCCACAATCACTTATTATAACACAGGGTGCGCCATGGCGAAGAGTAATAGTGTGTAGGAGAAAGTTTGAAACATCACCAGCCTTTGCGGTAACAAGAGCGGCGGTCTCCACGTATCTGGTGAGATAGTCTACACACACAATCACCCAGCGGCATCCCTCTAAAGACTTTGGGAAAGGACCAGGTACATCAATTCCAACGTTTTCAAAAGGGGAAGTGGGTGGTTTGATGGGCTGCAAAGGACCGGCCGGCGTGGTGGTTCGTGCCCTAAGTCGTTGGCATTCTACACATATGTCAACGTACTGCTTGGTGGTCTTATAAACTTGCGGCTAATAAAAACGCTGGCGAATTCGGTGCAGAGTGCGAGAAAAGTCTAGGTGTCCAGATGTGATGTCATCGTGCATAGCATGCAAAACTTGCACGCGGAGAGTTTTTGGAACGACCAAAAGCAGGACAGCACCATCGACGGAGTAGTTCTTGAAGAAAATGCCATCGTTGACAGTGAATGGCGTTGAATCTGCTCTGCCTTCTGCCGCTTCTCTAAGGGGCTGCAGTGAGTGGTCGCTACGTTGCTCTCGCCAAAAGGTCGCCATACCGGGGAACGTCGGCGCGAGCGAGGCTAAACACCCTTCGAAACAGTCTTCATCGTTGACTGAGGTCGACAATGGGTGGTGTGACAAGCAGTCTGCATCAGCGTGATGGCGGCCACTTTTGTACGAGGCAGCAAAAGGCAGCAAAGGTATATTCTTGTAAGCAAAATGCCCAGCGCGCCAGACGACCAGATGGATCACGAAGTCCGAGGAGCCAGCATAGAGAATGATAGTCTGTGACAATAGTGAAGTGGCGTCGAAATAGGTAGGGTCGGAACTTGTGTACAGCGAACACAGCTGTGAGGCACTCCAATTCAGTGACAGTGTAGTTACGCTCACATTTTGTTAACGTTCGGCTGGCATAGGCAATAACGTACTCAGCCCCACTATGCAGCTGGACAAGCACCGCACCAATACCGACGCCACTGGCGTCAGTGTGAACCTCCATCTCAGCAGAAGGGTCGAAGTGCCGCACTCGGGGGTCCACACAAACTGCGAATCCTTATGCAGAAGAGAAGTGAGAGGGTGGGCAATTTACGCAAAGCCAGCAATGAAACGACGAAAGTAAGAAGAGTCCGAGGAAGCTCCGAAGGCTTTTCAGGGTGCGTGGAGGTTTGAAATCTCGTACTGCAGCGATCTTCTGCGGATCCGGCCTGATATCATCCTTGTCAATAAGGAACCCAAGAGCTAGAGTTTGTCGGTCCCCAAGATGGCATTTCTCGGAGTTCAAAATGAGCCCCGCTTTGCCGATGCATTCAAGAACAATACGGAGTCTTTCATTGTGCGCTTGGAAGGTCTCGCCGAAAATGATGTCATCATCCAGATAACATGCATATTTCCCATTTTAACCCACGGAGGATAGTGTCCATAAATCGCTCGAATGTCGCAGGGGCATTGCATAAACCAAACGGCATCACATTAAATCCGTACAAGCCATCTGGGGTTACAAAAGCTGTCTTCTCATGGTCGGATGGATGCAGGGGAATTTGCCAATAACCAGATCGCAAATCAACTGAAGAGAAATATGACGCTGAATGCAGACAATCGACTGCGTCATCAATGCGAGGTAGCGGGTACACGTCTTTCTTGGTTAGCGCATTTAAACGACGGTAGTCAACACAGAATCGCCAAGAATTGTCTTTTTTCCGGACTAGGGTCACAGGCGCGGCCCACGGACTGGAAGACTCTCAGATGACTCCTTTCTGCAGCATGTCGTCCACCTGTTTTTCAATTATCTTGCGCTCAGCCGGAGATACTCTGTAAGGTTTTTGGCGAATAGGGGGAGTCACGATATTGTTTCTCCCCCCTCTCTCTTGTAGTGCGATGTTGTTGTTGCATCCAGATGTTAACGTGGAGTGGTAGAGGGCGGGTCTCGTGAGTGACCCGGGGGACGTACTTCGCGACTGGTGAGTTTGAGACAGGAGTGCAGGTCTTCTGACGTTGGCACTTGGAAAGGCTTCCCTCAAAAAAATTATTTATTACAATAGTTACAAAACTTATTTACATATGCCGACAGGTTTCGGCCTCTCCACTTTAACTAAAAAAAAGGCAAAACTCCAACACTCTCGCGACTCCGGACCATTGTCGGCCACCACACGGCCAACCCGCCCAGCCGCCGCTCAAGCAACTCGCTTCTCCAACTCTGCGACCCCGGGACCACCACCGGCCGCACACGACCGATCTGTCCGGCTGCCACCAACCAACCTCCCGCGCTCTCCTTACCGCGCACCCATCTCCTTGTCCTCCCACCAAAACTACACCCTCAGCCAATAGGTGACTTTCCCGCCACATTTCGGACGCAACATATCAGAACACAAAAGAAAAGCACACAATATAAAACACACGCCTTGCAACACAAAAGAAAAGCACAAAATATCGAACACACGGCTCGCTGCAAGCTGCCATGGCTAACTAGAAAAATGCCACAACGAAGGGGGAGAAACCATTTATGACACATGCGTCCTGTTAGCCGCTCTGGCCTAGGGTGCCCGGATGCCCGCTCGCCTCCGGCGCTGGCCCATTGAGCAAGCTGCCGTGGCTAACTAGAAAAATGCCACAACGAGCGGAAGAAAAACCCTTCACGACATATGCGTCTGATCGGACCATTCCCCCTCGCTTAGGCCGAGGCTCCCGACACTCGCGTGCGACGCCGCCCTGACAGCCTCTCCCTTTTGTCGGCGCGTTCCCCTGCTCCCCTTCGGTGGCCCTCCTCACGCCTTACCACGACGTACGCCAGCTGCGTCGTGACAGGGGGTGCGTTTCCAGTGTCAATTTTAAGCTGTAGTCGAGAGGCTGGGAAATGGCTACCAGATCCGTTGGAGGCAAAGTCGAATACTTGGACATGATCCATCAAAATGTCTTTCAGGGTACGGCGTTCACTAGACGGGAGCGATTTGTTGACCATGTGCTGAAGTGCGGCACAATATTCAGACGTTGCTTGCTCGGCTTCACTGCAATGAGAAATAGTTTCAATGGTGGAGGTCGCATGGTTCTCAAATCTCGCGAGTACTAGACCAGAAGGAAGACGAACAGGCTCCTCTGACACATTCACAGTCCAGAGGTGTGCATGACCACCCACCGCCTCCATGATGGCACGTGGCACCAAAACATCTTTTTCCGCCCCGTTCGAAACATCTGGCTAGACGACTATTGAGTGTGTTCCCACGAAATGTTTGGATGATTTCACGGGCACAAATGTTGCCGTCATCGCAGGCAGCAGCAGGAGTTCTCTTCCGTCAGGGAGAGAACTCCTTCATGGTAACGGGATACGTTATCCACTAACGCGGGAATAATGTTCGACTTCAAAGAAATTTCATTGCCACTAAAGTCAAATGTTGCAACGTCATGTGTGGCACGTCTTAACACAGCGAATTCTGTTCTGTAGCACTCATCACCAAGCACAATTGAAGCTGAGCACAGGCCAACCGGAACTACAAGTTTCACCCCCAGCTCCACAAAATGCACCGGTTCTGTCCCACACAAACAACTTTGTGTCCAAGGTGGTTCTTAAATGAAAGGTTCATAACTGACACAGCAGCACCAGTATCAACCAAAGCATCCGTTTCAACATTGTCAACACACACTGACATTTTGTTCTTTAACATGAGGATAGGCAGAGGTATTCATGAAATTGACCATCCGGCGACCTTACCCCCATCGGTCGCACCACCTAGTTTCCCAGCAGTGGAGAAACGAAGCGGCAACGGGGGGATGGTGAACGGCCTTGTCGCTGCGGCAGCGGACTGATACTGCGATCTGAGACAGGGGAGTCATTGCGTGCACCTCGTTGGGGAGGAGGAGGCCGATGGAAGGTAGCGGGCAGCTGCTCCCACTGGGCCTCTTTCTTGAAGCGTGGTGAGCATTGTGCAGGGAGTCGAGAAAGTTGACGCGGGTAAAAGCGGGAGATATGCCCACTGCACCCACAGCCGTAACATATGGGCGGCTTGCAGCTCTGGAAGCTCGTAGCAGGATCCCTTGGAGGTTGAGGAGAGACGACGGACGCGCTACTAGGTGCACCACAAGGCACTTTATCAGGATGAGATGGACGCTGCTGGAAATAAGGGTGCGACGACGATTGCTGGGTCCATTCAGAGCCAGAGTTGTAACATGGTCCATTGTTATTTGGTGCAGTTCATGGCGTGCGCTGTTCCCATGATGGCATGGACATCGATGTCCGTTGGTAGGATAGACCAAAATTTGTACGTTGACGCTGAGCAGCCAGCTCCTTGCGTATGATCCTCCTGACTATAGAAGCGATGTCTTCTGGCTCGGGGATGTCGATGCTGGCGACTGTTGTCACATTGGAAAGGCGGCCGAATTTGGGCACTATCCGGAGGCGCTGCGAAGCACCGCTTGAACGGATGCCGGTTACGCTTCAGATGGATTCTTTATGTCACACAGATGCTGACTCAAAAAGAATTACGAGGATCGATATATAGGAACGGGAGTTATTCAAGGAAGAAATTTCAAAATACAAGCAAACGAAATGCTGCCCTCAACTCGATTTTCGGGCAGCTTCCCATTCCCATTTCACTCTCCCAATGTCGACAATCAGCGCGACCAATCAAAACAGCCTATCTTAGCAAGTGGCGGAAGTTTGCACTCCATGGTTGCCTGTTCTCTGAAACTCGTTCATGCCAAGGCTGGCAGCGTCGTTTGAATGGTTACAACAACCATGTTAACGCCCAGCTGACCCAGCTATGCTTCACCGTCACGTCGACGGCGCAGAAGGGAACACTGATCAGTGACGTTCCCTTACTTATGGATCCGAATTCGAGCGCGAGATACTGTGACGGTGTGACAGTCTGCGCAAGATATCAGACACATAGCACGTACCGTTGCTGCTTACCGCCAACCAACGCCCGTCGCTCCTAGCGCGCTGGTTGGCCACGGCGAGCAAGGAGCGCGCGCTGTTGATGGGAACGTGGCGCCATCTGTTGGCACTGCTCGGTGATCCTCCACAAGCTGACGATGCGCACTGCCTGCTAAATGTGAAACAAATGCATCCTTCCTTGGGACCGAAACGAACGCTTATAGAGTGCAATGGCTCGATCGGATCGATTCCGAAAAGCCGCTCTAAGATACATACAGAGTAGCCATAAGTGTTTAGTGCTAGGTCGTAGGATGTTTATAGAGAGGCACAAAGTCCTACGATGCAAAAAGTAGCCAGTGCCTCTGGTGGCGTGTTTTTTGTTTTACTTGATTTACAGTGCTTTTATCTAGGGCAAACAAGTTGGTTTTGTTAATGTAATATAAAACACAAAAACTTGACGAAACGTATCTTTAGTTATTAACGCAATTTGCAGTATATTTACTCTCTGTCCAATCATCAAGCTCGCACTAAGTGATGTCATATCCGCTGCTAAAAACCGCCACTGTATGGTTACACCGTCAGCGCCACGAATTTGTTTTGCGAGCTAATTAAAATATTAAAAATCGCAGTATATGCCATACGACCGATGCTAATAGCATCACTATAACTCATTCTATGCAACCAACAGGCAAAACAATGCACTGAAAATGTGTTTCGGAGCCTCTTTAAGCGCCTCAAATGCACGGCACTGCTTTATGACCATGGCAAGGCGGTCGCGTGAAATAAGGAAGTGATACACGTCCTCTGCAATCCCCTTGAGAGGGTGCCCTACCTTGTCATCTTCTAGCATCTGCCGGTTGACAACGCGACAAAGTTTCAAGACTTCCTCAATGTATCGCGTGCATGTTTCACCAGGCAGCTGGGCTCCCTGGGAAAGTTGCTGCTCAGCACGTTCCTTCTTCGCAAGAGTATCTACGAAGGACTTGCTGATTTCTTCAATGAATCGGCTCCAGGTCGTAAGAATTTCCTCGTTGTTGTCAAACCAAGTCACAGCTAGCCGTGCCAGCAAGGAAGAAAACTATGTTGTACAGGTGGGCGGTAGAGTCCTAACGGTTCTACTTGCTGCACCTCTCATAATGTCGAAGCCATTCTTCAACGTCCTCTTCGGTCTCGCCGTGGAATGTACGCGGCTTTCGCTGATAGAACAAGGCCGTCTCTTGGTCACGTCGCTGTACCCGAGTCTGCCTCGTTTGCTGGTAGGCACTGCATGCGAGGAACTCTTGAGGCGAGATAGGTGAGAAACCTGCTACATGGCGGCTGCGACGGGGTGCTGGCGAATCCAGGACGTGTGTACCCAGCACCTCCACCAAATGTAGAGGATTGTAGAGGATGAAATGGCTTTAGTACAGGTGAGAGCTTTACTAATGAAAGTTTAATTGGTCGCCGACGGCCCAGAGCCCAAATCAGTCTACGCGCGCTTCTCTCCTCTTTGTCAAACTCCTCGGCGCAACAATACACACACACACACACACACACACGCACGCACGCACACACACAAGGGAAGGAAATAAGGGGCTCATTTGACAAACATACGAAGGAATTAAGCCAACGGTCACAGAAACCAAGGTGCACAGGGGGATGTTTCTTTTGTTTTTTAATGTGTAATGCCAATGAATTTGTTTAAAGAAAATTACTTGTAAAGCAGCAGAAAAACAACCATGCCGCCGTTGGGATCCGAACCCACGACCTTTGAATTTCACGTCCGGTGCTCTACCAACTAAGCTATGGCGACGGCTGTCCACTCTGCTGCTTTATAAAAATAGAAACATTCCCCTATGCCGGGTTCGAACCCGACCGCGGCGGCTGTGTTTTTATGGAGGAAAAACGCTAAGGCGCACGCGTGTGTTGTGCGAATTGTCAGTGCACGTTAAAGATCCCCAGGTGGTCGAAATTATCCCGGAGCCCTCCACTACGGCACCTCTTTCTCTCACTCCCTCCTTTATCCCTTCCCTTACAGCACGGTTCAGGTGTCCAACGATATATGAGACAGATACTGCGCCATTTCCTTTACCCAAAAACCAATTATTATTATTCCCCTATGCCCCTTGGTTTCGGTGACTGTTAATTGGCTTCCATAAAATCACCAGAAATGGTAAAACATAACAGGATTTAATTCTTATGTTTTTCAATTTCTGGTGACTATCTTTTATTGATCAATCACCTGCCAAGAATCTCACACGCACACACGCACACGCACACACACACACATACTTGCTACGGTACAAAAGTTACCATAATACGCAAGCCCGGTGTGCAGTTTCACGGCAAATGAGCCAGCGGTTAAGGCGGGGAAATTTTTTGAAGTGTTCACGATAAAAATGCACAACACTGTATATATACACTTCGTTTCTGTGGCCACAGCCACAGAAACGAAGAAGCGTAGGATTTTTTTTAATGTGTGGTTTTGATCAATGGAAATTATTAGTGAATATTTTATTGCTTAAAGATAATTGATTAGAAAATCAGATGAAAAACAGCCACATGCCGCCGGTGGGAGCCAAACCCACGACCTCCGAATTATGCGTCCGGTGCTCTACCAACTGAGCTACTGCGCCGGCTGTCAGATGTTTTGCTTTCGGAGGTATTTTAAGTTTCCGTGTGACGTAACTTACTAAAACGATTTCTGTGCCAAAATAACACACACAAGAAAGACGACACCACGGGCGCTCACTTAAGCTGTTTAATGAGAGTGAAAGCAGTGAAAGCACTCGACTTATAATAATAATAATAATTGGTTTTTTTTTTTGGGGGGGGGGAAAGGAAATGGCGCAGTATCTGTCTCGCATATCTTCGGACACCTGAACCGCGCCGTAAGAGAAGGGATAAAGGAGGGAGTGAAAGAAGAAAGGAAGAATAGGTGCCGTAGTGGAGGGCTCCGGAATAATTTCGACCACCTGTGGATCTTTAACGTGCACTGACATCGCACAGCACACGGGCGCCTTAGCGTTTTTCCTCCATAAAAACGCAGCCGCCGCGGTCGGGTTCGAACCCGGGAACTCCGGAACTTACGTTTTTATATGCCGGGTTTTAAAAAATTCCTGTGCGCAAAACACTGGCCTAATCGAGAGCAAACACCGCTCACAAGGTAGAACATTATTGCCTAAGTAGTTTGAGGTGTAAATAAGCATCGGTACTTTCCTGTATTTGGTGGAATTAGCGAGAGACTTTTTGGCTACGAGTACAGTTTTTTGCAGACGCGAGCAAAGCAGCCGGTCTTACAGGCTGCGTCATCTGCCGGACATCGAGGCAACTGGCCCGCTTCTCGCATCCACAGAGTTGAGACGTCGCCTGTCTCGCCGTCAGGCAGATGGCGCTGCCTGTGAGACCGGCTGCTTGGCTCGCGTCTGCGAAAACTGTACTCGTAGCCGGGAACCGTTTCTCGCCAATTCCACCAAATACAGGCAAGTACCCATGTTTATTTAGATCTAAAACAACTTAGGTAATAATATTCTACCTTGAGAGCGGTGTTTGCTCTCGATTTGGCCAGTATTTTGCGCACAATAATTGTTTTAAATCCGGCACATAAAAACGCGTCCCTGTATACAGTTGTGCGTTTTTATCGTGAAGACTTTAAAAAGTTTCCCCGCCTCAACCGCTGGCTCATTTGCCGTGAAACCGCACACAGAGCTTACGTATTATGGTAACTTTTGTATCGTAGCAAGTTTGACAGCGGTACTTACTTAGTTGAGCCGTGCATGATGCGAAAACGCAATCGTCTACGGTCTACGTAGAGATCGGCGAACCAAACCCCGCAGACGAAGTTTTTTCGCTGAACTGCGGCAGTGGCGCCATCTGCTTTTGGCAGTCGTAAGCATCACGACAAGGCCGCCGAGGCGAGCGTTTCGAGAAGCGCGGCCCTTTGAATATGCCGTTCCGGCAGTTTCGTCTACTTCAACTGAAGCGCTTGCAACATTTTCGGCTAATTGAGCGGTAAAAATATCAGAACAACAGATTTAAAGAGGCTTTACCTTTCAAAGAATATTGTTTGCAACGGTCGGCTCGGCGGCCTTGTCGTGACGCTTTCTACTGCCGAAAACAGATGGCGCTACTGCCGCCCTTCAGCGGAAAAGCGTCGTCTGCGGGTTTTGGTTGCCGATCTCTACGTAGACGATTACGTTTTCGCGTCATTCACGGCTTAACTAAGTAAGTACCGTTGTCAAACTTTCTACGATACAAAAGTTACCATAATACGCAAGCTCTGTGTGCAGTTTCACGGCAAATGAGCCAGCGGTTGGGGCGGGGAAATTTTTTTAAGTGTTCACGATAAAAACGCACAACACTGTTTATCCAAAACCGCGCGCATGCGCACGCGTACAAGGCAACATGGAAGTAAAAAGTCCATCAGAGTTGGCGCGATAGAAACTACAGCTCAGCATCGTAAAGGAAAAACGATGTGCCACTTATACAGTTCGGACCCGCTTTCTTGATGTAGAAGGCTTAATGTTTCACGCGATGTCTGGTGTCTGCCTTAACCCAGAATCCTCGCATCACGGAACCGTGGAATACAATCGGTGCAAGCCCTGCAGTGATCCACAAGTCGCTCATCTTCATTATTTTCTATATATTTTGCATGCTCACCGGTCGTTCACACAACGCCCCGTCTGGCCAATGTAGGATTTCCCGCAGGGCAGGGGAATTTCATATACGACGTTTGTGGCACACTTTTTGAAATGCTGGTCAAGCTTCTTCTGACAGCAGCTGTCAGCGTTTCATTTTTTCAATGCGTTTTTCAATGCCAGCCATAATGACAGACACACATGTGCACTGTCTATTCTACATAGTTTGGAGAAGGATCAGTATCAAGAAGCAATATGTCAGTGTGGCACAAAAAAATACAGTATAACGAAATCCAAAAAGAAAAGCAACAGTGGAGGAAAAACGCTAAGGCGCCCGTGTGCTGTGCGATGTCAGTGCACGTTAAAGATCCCCAGGTGGTCTAAATTATTCCGGAGCCCTCCACTACGGCACCTCTTCCTTTCTTCTTTCACTCCCTCCTTTATCCCTTCCCTTACGGCGCGGTTCAGGTGTCCAACGATATATGAGACATACTGCGCCATTTCCTTTCCCCCCAAAACCATTATTATTAAAAGCAGCAAGATTGAGAATTCTGTTTAGGTGAAGATGCACAGCCTGGGGAAAAAAAAAAAAACCGTAAGAGCATGCCCCGTCTGAGTTACATTGGAATGGATTTGGAATATGGGTCCCCCTCCACTCAAACGAAACCCAATTGCTGCTTGTAAAAACGTTTCATCCTGCGGGAGCTGGAACTGGGCTGCGGACGGCGGATGCGTCGAAGGTATAGTAGTCGAAGGCTGCCTCGAGGCCATCTGTAAAAGAAGCGGTGAGTAAGTGGGAGACAACGTGCACATGTGCTCGTAGAACAGGAAAGAGTTGAGGCTGTGGCTGAATAGTTGAGAAACATTTATAAAATTTTTCGGGTACTTGACACACGTTGACAAAAGTTGTTTTTTTTTTTTTGAGGCACTAAACCTCGCATAAACAAAAATATAGTTCTGTACGTGGCGCCATCTCCTCTGAGGTATATGAGACCCGTTATAACAGGTCTTGTAATCGGATGGGGCTGTGCCATGGAGTCGTTGTTTTACGCGAGTTATTTTTAGGTAACACTTATTGTAGTAATAAATAAACCGATAAGTACAGTTTTGATGGCTAGTGACAAACTGAGCACAAGTTTGAGTGGCTTCGTAGAAGTGAAAGCCTGAGCACTCCAGGATCCTTGCTCGGAAGCCTAACCTTTCAGAGACATGGCAAGGTGTGTGTTGTGCTCATTCTCCGTTGAAAACAAAACAATTTTGAATATCTTTTATGTCTTTCTGTTTATATAATTCCTTTCTGATCTTTCTGACACAACTAACTGTGTTGCTTTAGGCGGCTGTACACGTAAGGCAACTTTTCAGACTTTCTTCGGACTCTGTTTGAGTAGTAAACGAATGCGCGGTAATTTGCTTGTGGAGGACAACTTCGGAATGGGGAATCTATAAAAGCGCTTGATATGTTGCTGTCTGCAGACGGTTGAAAACGCGCCTTGACCGTTGGGGCTGTGTCACTTAAAATATTTTACAGAATCGCCGAAGATGACATTTTGGACGATGACATCCAGTTGAAGGTGAGCGTCATTGCTGTCCTACTAGCTTCCTTACACATAGGTACCGCGCCACAGGTCCGGCGTGTGCTGCTTCGTCATGGCACAATGAATTGGAGGAGAGCATGATCTGTAGTCTTATGCTGGTGAACGTATTTGAAGATCGTCGACCTCAAAATCAAAGACAGGAAGGAGCTCAAAGCATGTCTTTATCCTCAGATGAACTCATAGTCGCATTAATTTAAGTGTGTGACATCTGCTAAATAATACGTTTGCAGGTTTCACCATCGGTGAACTGGCAGTGATGTTATTGGCATTCCTTGAGTTCACAGGAAGAAATCTAGCTTCCCTGATAAGATGGACAGGTAATTTTTTATTAAATAAGTTCTCAAGAATGCAAGTTTAAGTGACTGACAAGGTAACACGAAGGTTGCATTGATATTGACAGCTAAAGCTGCATAATTGCATTCCATGAGATTTAAAGCATTTAAAACCTACCTAGCCGCTGCAGTACTTTATGGCTTCAATTCAATGCACTTTGCAGCCTGGTGATGTGCAACATGCTTACTCATTTCAGGAAGATTATGAGCTTGACATTGCTGATGAGAATGCTTTGCTTGATTTGGATGAAGACGAAGCACCTTCTAGTGGTCAGCGTGAGTGCAATCTCTTTGATGTTCATTTTTATTTATCCTGGTAGCGCAAATATGAGTAAAAGCCATGCATGTTACTGCCTGACGAAGCGGCAGATGCCCCTCAAAGGACTTCCAGCCAGTGCCGTCTACTGATATTCATGATGCCATGGTTAATACGATTACGCCTTAGTTCTTCCCCATGCATCTGTCACCCCCTGCGATTTCAAACTAGCAGATTCATGGGGATCGGTCAAAGGGGAGAGGAGAATTGGTCAGTGCTATTGGCTGTGGGGTCCCCTTTAAGATGCATTTGCCGCTTCGTTCTTGAATTGTATCCGACTATAGTGATGAGTGAACAGAGACAAATGGGCTAGTTTGTGATGTGGTACAGAATGCATTTCAAGGTATGTGCAAAGAAATTTGGACAAAAACATTGCCAAAACAATTGCCCCTTGTGGTTGGTTTCGTTTACATCTTTGTCTACTTTTTTCTTGTGCCTTACAAAATGCATTCCTAATAAGTTGTGAGTTAGTTCAGGGTGTCTGCTGTACATCCCATGTCTGTTTTCAATTACAGAGGACACTACTACAGGAGGTGTGGCCAGTGTAGAATATGTGGACGAGGAAGGCAACCCTGTGACAGTCTGTGACGGAGATAGCCTTGAAATAGTGGACGAGTACAGTTATAGTGAAGACAGGTGAGCATCTTAAATTTGTGGATGAAGCTGTAACGGGGATTCCCCTGAAGTCTTATTTTAAAATCTTGTTTTCACTTTGCACGCGAAGTTGCAAGAGATCCATAACTATACTCCATCTCGCAAGTTGTTTGCAGCGCTGTAAAGGCTGCGGAGGTTTGAGCCAGTCAGAACTGTGTGCACTGCAAAACTTGTTCCTGCGCACCCCTTATCCCGCAACTGGTGGCTACCCAGGAAGGAAGTCATTTTAAAACTGCGCGAAGAAAATGGGACGACAAGATGAGGCACGAACAGGACCACGCAAAGTGCAGAATTGCAACCTGTGTGGTCCTGTTTGTGCCTCGTCTTGTCGTCTCATCTTCTTCGTGCAGTTTTAAAATGACTGAACTCAAGAACCAACTAGACCAACTTCACGCCTTACTTCAGGAAGGAAAGAGCACCAGTCTCCAGCTGCTGCATGCAAGAGACACGGTTGACTCGGCGGACGCCATGTTTATGAATGGCGGCGCACCACTTTGCAGCAGGCTTCTGCAGCGCTTTGTTCGTGCCGACTTTCTTGGCTAATTTAACTTTCAAAACACCATCTTCAGCTACCTTTTCAACTACTGCTATAATTGTTTGAAAAATAGTCGCACCACTGTTCAGATATTTGAGGGACTATTTGTTGCCCTCCTTGGCCTTGATTGGACGAGAGAGCCCTACCTTTCATAGTGCTGCAAACAACTTGTGAGATGAAATATATACTACATTGCTTCACAGAATGTTTGCCACTGCATTCAAATTTCCTCTTCTGTGGGAGAGAGTGTGCAGAGAATTGTTTTTTTTTATTGCATCGTCAAAACATGCAGGCTGTGAGACTGGAGTTGGGTGTGCCATAATTAGGGCCAAAAATTGTCATTATTAGGTATTGTGTCTCTGAATGTGTGAGTAGAAAGTTGAAGTGTATCTCCATAGAAAGCACACTGCATTTGAATACTCCGCTTAGTCTGGAAAAGCGAAGTGAGCCGTTTTGGAGAGTGCTGAGACTTTTCAGACCCAGATCTGCAAGCAGAACACAAATGTGTTGTGCAGTTTAGTTTGCTTTCCTTTGTTACTGAAAGCACATTTCTGGGGTGTGCATTCTGGCTGTGCGAGCTGCTACACCAATGGTTTTGGCATTCAAAATCCTCTAAAATCAAGCCTCCGCGGTGGCTCAGTGGGTATGGCGCTTGGCTGCTGACCCGAAATACGTGGGGTCAATCCCGGCTGCAGTAGTTGAATTTCGATTGAGGCAAAATTCTAGAGGCCCATGTACTGTGTGATGCCAGTGCACGTTAAAGAACCCAGGGTGGTCAAAATTTCTGGAGCCCTTCACTACGGCTTCCCTCATAGCCTGAGTCGCTTTGGGATGTTAAACGCCCATAAACAAACAAACCTTTAAGATCAGCTTCATCAGCATTGTGGAGGTGGCATCAGCTGTGCACCACAATGTGTGTGGAGTTCATAACAGTCAAACAGGAATATATCGAATTCGGAGAGGATCGCAAAAAGAGTTCGATGTATCGAAAATTTATATGTAAGAAATAGCAATAGATACGCTTATCTGTAACCTAGAAGCAAGAATGCGTTGCACACACACTAGTGGCATAGTTCTTGCAGCGACGTGCCGCTTGCTGGTGTACTGGCAGTGCATCAGTCGTTAAAGATGTCAGAACCTGAGAAGGATTGCAAAATAATTTGATATATTAATCATTTGATATATAAAAAAGGCAATAGATATGTTTATCCGTAACCAAGAAGCGAGAATACATTGCACACGCTAGTAACACACTTCTTGCAGCAGCGTCCTGCACGGCAGCATAGTGCACTGCTCGTTAGACGTTGCTAGGCCTAACCTGCTTCGCATCGAAGCTGCAGCAGACGGTGTTCTGGAGCTAGTCACTGCCTGCCATAAGATATCATATCCTGGTACCAGGACAGTATGATTACAATAATCGAATTAAAATTAAGGTACAGTTGATTTCCGCAAAGCCTTTAGCAGTGAAGCCTTGAAGCACATTAGGTGAGGGCTGCCGCTAGGCTCTAGTTAGTTAGGTTGGCTTCACTACATGACAGCGATATGGCATGGAAAATGATTGCTAGAGACCAAAGGTTACCTACTGTCAAATACAGCTCATGTTCACCTCGTCACATATTTTTCGCAGCAATGGCACTGCTAGCAGGTGCCAAAGGCCACACAGCCAACCTGTCTCTGCGCGCGAAAAGTGATCGAAGAGTGCCGTTAGGAGAATAGGAGAAGAAGTAGTAGTAGTGGTTTATTTTTAAAGATAATAATAAAAAGGAAGGAAACGATTTTTGCTAGCCCCGGCGTCTGCCATCACTATAGAAGCACCTGAACTGGGGCAGCGGAAATAAAGGGATAGCAGGCAGACTGGAGAAATGAAATGAAAGAGATGAGGGGACAGGCAGGAAGGATATTGGGGGGGGGGGGGGGGGGTGCTATATAAAATGTACTATATATAAAGAGAGAGAGGTGCTATATAAAGAGAGAGAGAGGTGCTATATAAAAGTATTCTGTCTACGCTATATAACATATATGCAGGTCGGGCATGTGTGATGTCCATAATGAAGGAAGAAGAACACACGCGCAGAACACAATATATACAACAGCTGGAGTGGGTTGTCAAGTTAATAATCATCCAAGGTAGCACGTGCGAAGCGTTCGGTTACTGCACGTCGCTACCTAGCTGAGAACAGATGCATGCACTGCCCTGCGGCCACATTGGCATCGTGAGGGCGTCTGGGAGCGTGCCCTGCAGGCCGCGAGCGTACCACGATGAGCATCGGCAAACACTGTACAGCAAAGGAGCAGGTGCTCCAAAGTTTCCACTGCACTGCATCCGTCACGCACATCTCTTGTCGCGAGTCCGTGGTGCACCTGTCGTCACACGTGGGGCACACACAGCCAATGTGCACACAGAGGATCATCACGCATTGTGACCGCAAAGGTGCGTGGCAGCCTGTGATGCTGTGGATGCGCCCACCGCCTGCGATGCGTAGGTAGTATTAGGAGAAGTGCCGCTTCCAGAAGTGCGGTGCGCTGAATATTGCTATGGTTTGCATGTGATCTTCAAGGGGATGTTGTGACTGTTCAATATAAACAATAATTTGATATATCTGGGCTTGGCTTGACTTGAGAAGTGCGCTAATTACTTAGCTGTTCCAATAAAGTGGTAGAACCAAGCAGGCTCATTTAATCTTAACTGAGATGACGACATTTGCTTGAACTTCAGGCTGCAGCTGATCTATTAGACACATTTAGTTGGACGTACGCAGTGAGCTTGCGCACGCAACGACACTGCGGGTAACAAATGCGCATGCGCAGAACGCAATGTAACTAGCCGCGCGTCGCGGTTGTCCGTCCGCTATAAAGCATAGCGTAGCGTACGCAACGTGGGACGCTACGTGCTGCGTAGAGAACATGGCCGCGCGTTGCGGACGTCCGTCCGCTATAAAGCATAGCGTAGCGTACGCAACGTGGGACGCTACGTGCTGCGTAGAGAACATGGCAGCGACCATCACGCCCGCTTCGGAATAAATACATGTCGCCGCTGGATTCTCTTACACAATAGTGCGCTCAAATGGTAGTGGTTCGCTTTTATTTCGCCTACTCTTGCCCACGCGTACCGGCATAAGCCATAACTAGCCCCTGTTTTTCAGGTAATTTGGCGATTTTCAAGCTCCTAGGCCTAACTAAATGCAGTGTGTTTTCCTCGTTGCAACGACACCTGGCGAAGCAGTTTTCTAGCTTTTAGTCAGTGCTTACATTTTCTTCGGTTTGCATAGTTTTTCTTGGAACAAAAAAAGGCTCGTAATGCACTCACCCTAGTTATCAGTAATCACGGATGAAAATTTCTTCAACCGAGCATTGATGTGCTTTGACGTCTTGTCACTAGATGGCGCTACTGCTTACGCGTGCGCGTGAGGGACGCTACGGCATGGCCAACTAAAAGTCGTTTTTACACTATTCACACCGTACGCAACGCAGTAGGAGATGTGTATGCAAGCTTACTGCGTACGCACCAACTAAAAGTGTCTATTAAGACAGTATGAAAGACCAGTCCTCTCTGTAACAGGTTACAGAGAAATGACCTATTAAAATGCGAACTCGTTTGATATTATGAGCTAACGCTACATATGGCTAACCTGGAAGGCGAGCTTTTCTGCCAGCTATGCCGAAGGGTTTTGCAATCCTAACCTGTGGCAAAGCATGCCATAAAGGGTGTCGAACTGGAATTTTTCTTGTTCGGTTTGGGCTCAGGTTCACGCCTTTCGGGATCAGTTCCGGGATTCAGCTCCGGAACGACATTTCATTCTGGCTCGGACTGGATTGAACTGCTCCAAACTGGTTCAGGGCTAACAGAAAATCTGAACGTAGATCAGTTTTAATCGACCTTGTTATGCTGTTTACTTTCCTTTGTGACATTGGTATAGAAATGTAGAAAATGCAAAATTCGTATATTGCGAGGCATTTTCACTTTACTCACTTTAATTTACTGTCCAAGACAGAAGGATAGGATTTTACAGCAAGAGCCGGAAAATCATATCAACTCAAACATTGTAAATCGCCTGTGTATATATATGCTAGAATCCATCTGATGAGGTACACAAAGCGAAAAGCTAGCTGATTTTGTGTCTACAAAGCCCTCCAGCTTCAGTAGTTCCGGAGACCCTGTTGCTCGTGTCAGTGGGGAATTTCTCATACGCATATTAGGTACTTACTTATGCGGGTGCTGCCTGGAGCACCGCATGCACCCCCTTCGTTATTGCGCACTATTGAGAATTGAGAGGGAACCTGTCGTATATTAGTAGCTATATAGACAGACAGACACCTTTCCATCTCCCCATAACTGACTTGCCAGACACCCCCCACCCTCTTATCGTCAACATGTTTTTAGGTGTACAAAATTTGCTCGGTTGTCATTTTTTCATACGTTGTACCACAGCAACCAGCCATTCTCCCAAAATCTAATCTTTACTGTGCCCCATTGCTCAGCTGGCCTGGATCAAGCGCACAATATACGCCTGATTTTTCTTCCACATGGTATGAGAATATGCAAGACCCCCTCAACTTTCCATCCCTCAACCAACAAAAGCCTCGCGGGAGCACTGGCTCTCCCTAGCAGCTAAGAGCTTTCCAGACATATTTTATTTAGATCACCTGTTCAGCATCGCCTTTACAACTCGCCTTATATATCTCGAGCCCCTATATCCCATTACCTTAAAAAAATTCTAAAGATGATTATGATACTCCCTAATGCGAAATTTGAACGCAGCTCTGTCTTCTCCGGCGTAGCGAACAGCAGCGTCCTCTCGAAGGTGCTGCCTAGCCTCTACTTGAGCACTGCGAACTTCTGGGTCCTCTCAGCGTCGACGATGATCTTGTACTTCAGCGGTGCCAATGGCAAGGTCCTGTTGGTGGCAGTGCTAAGCCTCTGCTCAGGCAGCTCGAGTAGCAGCAATGCACCACTCTGGTGCCATCTGTAAGCGAGTGGCGGCGGTTCTTTCGTTCGCTCGGCACGGCCAGTCTCAAGGGCAGCGTGCTGACGCCCTCCTCTTCTCCCCTCGCTCCCCTTGCGCTCGGTTACACCTCCGATGGTGGCTCGGCACAACGCACAAATGGGCACTTAAGAGCTGTGCTGTAAAACCCAACTAATTGCTGCTTCTCGCAAGTACAGTGTAAAATTAAGAATTTGGCCTATGCTGATGACGTCGCATTCTTTTGTTCTGATAAAAAGGGTATCGTAAAAAGGCATGCTTGGACTGGTTGTTAGCACTTTGTTTCTGCATAGACACAAATTTGCAACATCTTTGTTGCGACGTTGCACTACAACACTGTTGCAAGTGCTGCGTTGTGCAATGGAGAAGGGAAGGTACTTGTGCTACATAGAATTTTTGTGACTTTACTGGGGCGTTACCAAAGGGAGCCCCTGCGTCGGCAAAATTTGTTGTTCTTTTGATAGAGTCTGGTGAACCTTTAATGTTCGTTTTGTTCATCAACTTGTTTCAGGGCTTTTGTTTTTCAAAACCACAATTGGTCTTTTCTCAACATCTTCATAAGAGAATTTTGTGCTGATACATTCGGTTTCCTGACTGCTCGCTTTTCCTTAGGACAGCTGTACAGCCTCTCCAGGAGGCAGATGACAAAGGCTCTGATCGGCCATTACTTCCTCTACCCGTATATATGCAGCCTTGCCTAGACTTACACCAGTTTGTTAAAGTGGGTTCAGCGGATGTAGATTCGGTCTGCTGCAAAAAAATTTTTACCTTTAAAACATGGCCGTTACGTGTTAAGATGTGCCTTCGCGTTAAGGGGGTGTTTGTGCTGTGGTCAATGAATGGCTACCTGTGCGAACAACGAGAAACGATTGGGCAATGAAGTGATTTTTTTTGGTCATGATGCTATGTTCTTTCGGGACATACTTCGGCAAACTCTTAAAAAAGACAGATCACACCTTACACTATCAGATTTCTGCCTGTGATGAAGGACTCCGGAATTCCTTGTAAACTTTCCGTGTTTCAAGTTTTTTCAGAAACGCACTCAATAATAGTGAATACAATAAAATCAGTACAGAAGGAGGTTCCATAGAACACGACTGTGGGGGGACCTCCTAGAGCAGATCAAGTGGGGTAATAGGACTGTTTAGCGTGTGTAAAAGCTGCATGATGGATAGACACGCAGAACCACCGTGTTCAACAACGTCGCTGTTCACAGAACAGTGCATTTTATAGCAAAAGGTATATGCTGAGCAAGTGCAACCTCCTGACTATTTGCCCTTTCTTGACATGTGCGTCTTCTGGAATATTAATGTGTGGGGGGAGCAATTACTCCAAGAAGGTGGCGTGGCGGTGACGTGAGACCGTATGCTGAGTTCGCTGAATTCGACGCAGTCAAGTAAGGCACAAAGAGGGTCAGCGAGGTTCCTGATATTTCATGCAACAACAATAACGAGAGGCTTCATAGATGTCTGAGTAGCCTAAGGCATTGGTAAATGAAGCTTCTCTGTTGCGCTGCCACTGGTATAATCCCAGTCAGGATTAGAGCATGGTAGTTTTTTTTGCTACATTAGAAGTAGTCTTGTTTCCCAAAAATGACTGTGGTGTGTGCGTGTGCTTGTGCATGTGCATGTGCAGCCTCCACTCTTGATGAACATTCTAGTGTGCGCATATCCGGGCACTGACTGGTAAAAATGCATCTTCACCAAATGCATCTTCACCAGCGAACAGCGTAACGAAGCTGCCTACTAGCTATAGGCATCTTTTTTTTTTGTTGTTAGCAGAACAATTGCAGTGCATCTCTGCATAACGCAAAATCACTTCATAGCAGGTGCACTTCATTGCACCAGCATCTTTCAGGACATAATCATTATCGCGCGCCAGCAAGCGTGTGCATTTCCCCATTGCCCCTTTGTGTAATTGCTTTTAATTTTATTCGCTTAAGTATCCCTACCGCTGCAATAAGCTCGCCTTTCCTTGCTTATTTGCATTGTGTACATTAAAAAAATGTTAGATATCTGAGAAAAGAAAAACTGCACCAATTTATACATCCTTTATTTTGTAATAATAGCAGTAATATGGGGTTTAGCTTGCTGAAGGGGCATGGGGCTATCATGGATGCTGTTGTGGAGTACTCCAGATTAACATAGACTAGCAAGCAGGAGTTTTCAGCGTGCGCTGACATCACACAGCACACGCACGTTTTCTAAATTCCTCCTCATTCCAATTGCGGCCCCCCCGGCCAACCTTGGGATCAGCAGCAGAGCGCTGCAGCCACTGAGTCATTTTTTTTCTTTATTGCACCACTGCGACATCATGAGGGGTTTTATTTAGTGCCTGCTATTTGAGACGAGTGCCTCCGAAACCACCGTATTTACACGATTGTTAGTAGACTCGAATATAAGTCGACCTCCCCCTCCCCATACCTCATATCAGGAAAAAGAAGAAATAAAGGGCACGCCCGTGGGCACATTTCCGTCATCATCTCTGCTGCGGTCCCATAGAACATCGTTTTAACATCGTCGTCATGCAGAATCCCACACTGCACAAACAACTGCACTACGACATCGCGTGGAACGGATGAAAATTTTGCCTCACTGCAGCCACCACACCTGCATCACCCATCCCGAAATGTCAAACTTGCGGCCCGCCACACAGTTTGTTTATTTGGTGCAAAGAATGACAGCCATCTTGAATATAGCCGTAAACGAGCGCCGAAGGCTTACTGGACCTGGAGCACTTATGATGATTGACAAAGCACGACAGTAAAAACTGGTAAAACATGGCCGGCAGTCAAGTCAAATGCATCAAACAGAGCCAAAGAGAAACTGCGTGAGTGGCGTTGGCTCTTCCATCAGCTGCCGACACTCCCCGGAAGCGCTGCTGTTCCGAGTGGTAGTGCCACTGCGATTCAAACCGCGGCCCTTCCATCAACTATCGACACTTCCATGAGCACTGAGTGCGCAGTTAAAAGTAAAAAAAAAAAATTCTTTCGAGCAAGCGCGCAGAATAGCCGAATGCTACTGGGTAGAGCCATGGAATAAACATAAGATTGCATCCACGCCGTAGTGTCCCTGACATCTCTCTTGTCTCGCCTTTACTGATGGTGCCATGTTTTGGTTTCGATTGCAAGTCGGCCCCCCAACTTCGGATTTTCAAATTAAAAAAAAAGGTCAACTTACAATTATGTAGATACAGTAATTGTTGCACCATAAGGTTGGGTTGTTGTGCCTATGTTTCACACATTTATGCTACACATGACACAAGAAAGTGAAGCTATTTTGATTCGCGATTTACGAGTTAGAGCAGTGCTAACAATTTGATTTAAACCATACGCAATACCGCAGCGGTGGCCTAATGGTCTGAGCATCCGCCTCGCTTGCGGAAGGTGCGGGGTTCGATCCCCAGTGTCGCTCGCTACTCACTAGCGATACAATGGTTGCAAGCTTTCCTCTGGTCTGGTGCTCGGCTTCTTTAGGGTGAAATGCTTGGGAAATGGGTCTTTGACCCCACCTTGAGTAGAAGAAAAATACCTTGTGCCATGGCACTCTTTGACCACAGATGCCCTTGCGCCATAAAGATACATCATCATCATCAAAACCATACACAAACGTGTAAAAAGGGGAGACTCTAATAAACTGAATATTTCACATCAATCTAGCGTACAGTGGTTCAGAATTGCCGAAAGCACATTACTGAAGCTTCAATTGAGTTTCTTCCTAGACACCAGCTTTCCTTCAATTTTTTGTCCCAAAGACTAGGTGCCATTTTTGCGCTGTCTAGGTCAGGCAGCTTTCGGTGGGAAAATCTGCGCGCTTTAGTCGAATACTGATTGAGAGCAAAGGGCCATATGTGCTTCAAAGGGATTTCTCCAGTCAATAGCATCAACCAATTCTTCCCCTGGAACAATTCTCTCTCCATCTTGTCCAATCCTCTTGGACCTGCTATAGTCGGATACAACTCAAGACCAAAACGGCTTTGCCCCGTGAAAGACCCCTTCCAGCCAGTGGCATCTGCCGATTTTCGTGATCCTGCTAGTGTGACAATGCAGGGAGCAGTGCGACAATGCAGGAAGGCGGACTGTCCCAGACCATGTAGGGAGGGGATCATACCCTTTCATCTGCCACTCCGTGGGTCATCAGAATCTGCCCATGCCATTGGATGGAAGGACATGGAAAAGCTGACTATAGTGTGAAATCGTAGAGGGCGGCAGGTGAATGGGGAATAACCACGGCAAAATCAGATTAAAATCAGTCCGCGCCATTGGCTGGAGGGCCTCTTCTTTGAGGGGTAGCATCTGCTGCTTCGCTCTTGGGTTGAGTTGTATTTGACTATAGCCCATCACAATTCGTCTGGAGTAAAAAAGTATGCCATTTGCAAAAAAAGTAGGAGTGAACTGAGTCCCAAACTGGTCCGGAACAGTTCCTTTCAATAGTTCTGATTCGGTTCCAGTTTCGGGCAAATATACGTGTTTGGTTCTGGTCTTGGGTTCAGGTTGGCTCCGGTTTGACACCCTGATGCGGCAGTCGTGGTGTGTTTGGGCAAAATGCACCTAAGATAGAGCACATCAAAAGCACACTTACTGTTCAAATGCACTGAGGAAAAGGCACTTGGCAGGTAAGGTAGAGTACAGAACAACATAAAGAACATGGGTGCCCATATTTACGGTTTTTCATGTTCTTTCTCTTGTCCTGTCTTTTGCACTAAATGAAGTGAATATGTCAGAATACAAACTAGCCCAACAGTTAACTCTTCTGAAGGCTCACCATGTGTTCCGTTGGCCTATTACTTTGAGTGCAGGGCTGATAGGCAGTTGTAATCCAGCTGGCGATTCAAGTGTTCGATGTGAGAGAGACAGTCTCTTTGAGGGAAGCCGTTTTTCTCTACTTTCCTCATACTATGCATGCCTCCTCTTTGTCATGGTGGCAGCGTGATGTTGGTGAAGAGATTGACCTCTGTGAGGGTGGGATAGTTGCTGTTGAACAAACAAAAAAATTACTGCTTGAAATTAGCAGCTGGAATGCAGTGCATTCCAGCTGCATTAAATGAAAAACAAGCAATAATAGGCAGAAACAAAGTACACTGATTGAACAGCAAGTTTTACAGCCCTCGCTTATATTCCACCATGCCTAATGTATGCATTTCAAGAGCACTGAGGAGTTGCATATCCTTGTCATGTAAAGTTTGCTTCTGAGCCATATAGTAGAGCCCTTACAGCTCCACTAAAGACCAACAGATCTCTAAAGGTGAAGACAGCAGTTCTTTCCTCACACAGATTTAGAAATTAACGGATGCCATGAGAGCTCCACTGCATGGCTTGAGACAAACCCATTGCCAGGTTACTTTTGGCAAAAACTGTTCTTTTTCTTGCAACAGGAGTGATACCCCTGTCACATGGGCATTTCGAAGGCCCTCGAATTGACATAGTCTTATTGACTCAAAGACCAACTGAGTGCCACTGCTCGGGCAGTTTCAGTGACCATCGAGTCAATAGTCTCTCGAGTCAACGGAGCAGCGCGGAACTCGGTTGAGATTTCGAGGGCCTGCGAGCATGCCCCAAAGTTGCTAGCATTGCTTTAAGTGGCGCCAATGCGCACTTTCATGCACGATACATTCACGGTATAAAAGCATGAACGAACATTATTCTCCTAAACTTTAATGCAAGCAGTAAAATATTAGTCCGTACAATAACTTGAAAATTGTATCGGTCTAGTTTGAAGCGCATTAATTTTATACTGTCCATCAGAGAAAACGGAAGCGCCAGTGGTATCAGTGTTGCCAGGGCGTTACAAAACTGTGACAAAAAATCTCACAAAGGGCAGTGTGTTCCAAGACAATGCAACTGACCTTTAGTAGTGACTAAAACCTCTTCTGACTTCAAAAAAAGTGTATTTGACGTTTAGTGTAGATTTATAGGAATATTTTTATTTGCGCAAAATCAAAAGTAGCAATTGTGGTGCTATATAATAAGTGTGGTGTAAAACACGAGAACCGTTTCAATGGCTATTGAGATTTGTTATGCAGCAGCGACACAACTCCGTCGAGTTCGATAGCAATTGAGAATCTTGAAGGCTGTCGACTCGATGGCCATTGAAACTGGCCATGTGACAAGGGTATAACTAGATTTTTGACGTGTTGGCATTAGAAACCCCATGCTGGAAAAAAGTCTGCCTGAAGCCTCAGTTGCAGGTGGCAAAATGAAAAAGGGAAATACCCCTGTGAGGGAGAGGAAACATGAGAAGCAAGGCGAAGAGATGGTTACAGGCGACTGGTGGCAAGTGGCAAAATGGAGAGAGGGAAGAGGAAGGTGAGGGAAGATCAGAGGATGGGGCGGGGCGACAGGTGGAGAGTGGGGGAGAAAGGAGAGGGGTTATGGCATGTTATGCTGTGATTGGTGTGTAGAATAGGGAGAGTGGAGCAGGGGTGTGGTGTGTCACACAGTGATTGATGGACTGAATCGTGCCATCCGTTCACAAAGTCTGAACCAGTCAGCGGCTGCTTCGTTCAAGCGGAGCATAATGCTAACACATACTCTGCCGCATCAGTTGCATTGATCGTCTATAACTTTTTTTTTTTTTCCCTTTGTTCTGCCAGGAATGACGATGGAGATGTGCTAGATGTCGACATAGACCCGGATTTGGATTCCCTTATACAGGAGAGTGAAGATGCAGAGGTAGGTCCCAAGATCACATTGCAATAGTGTTATGCCTTTGGCCATTTCTTCTGAAACCAAAAGTTCTCTATGTACCGCCCTACTGCAGTTAGCAAAGGTGTAAAGACTTGTGCTTATTGGGGTCAGAGCAACCCTGCAGTTTTGCTTCTTTGATGAGGTCAGTGCCTCTCACATGTTTATACATCGGTTTATTCTCGCAGAGATATAATTTATGTGGAGTCTTAGAAATGCTAAGTTCATGGTGGGGTTTGCTTGTGAAAAGGTAGCTAGCTGTTCGTCTGAAAGGACATTCCAGGGAGGGGTAGGACTTCTCGGTTTTTGTTTTTTTGCAAATTCTGCAGACTTTTGGGGGTTTTATTTCAGAATGCAAGATTCCCAGCGGATAATATTTGAGATGAATTAAATACTTACTTTTTCAGTGATTTAGTGTAGCAATTCTCTGTGGTCAAAAGTTAGTTAAAAGTCTGTCTTGGGGTGGTTTTTGTCTTCATTTACCAGTAATTATTTGCCAGTAATTAATGTGCAAATGGCAGTACTTGGAGCTGTGCTTGCAGCAAAATTGCAATCTTCATTAAAAGAGTAACTCAAGTTAAATGAGATAGCCAGCAGAGAAAAATGGTAGTGGAAGTTTATTTCTAAGAACTAGTTTATCGTTTGATTGTCAGCCTGGATTGAGCGTGAGGACAAGGCAATCGCTTCGGCTGCACATTGATGTCAGTGATGGAACTGGCGCTCAATCATTGCAGTAGCCAGAACATACTTTTTCGTAACACCCATGCACATTTTCGTGCCATACAGTTTATAACCTTCTCAACCAGCTAACTGCATTAAGCAGGCTATGATAGTGGGCAAACAGCCAGAAGGCGGTGAGCAGGTGATGCTTCCCGGTCTACAGAGGCATGTAAACTAGCGGTGCAATACCTCAAATCGCACAACTGCGCTGCTTATCCAACAGTGCTGTCATTGTGTCATGTCCCTGGCTTCCTTCCTTAGTTAATTTTCAACTTTGACTTAGTGTAAGAGCCGCCCTGGTGGCTCAGTGGTTATGGCGCTCAGCTGCTGACCCAAAAGACGCGGGTTCAATCCTGGCTGCAGTGATTGAATTCCGATGGAGGCGAAATTCCAGAGACCCGTGTAATGTGCGATTTCAGCGCACGTTTAAGAAGCTCACGTGGGTGAAATTTCCGGATCCCTTCACTATGTCGTTCCTCTAGCCTGAGTCGCTTTGGGACGTTAAACCCCCAACCCCCAATTACAGGCTTTAAGACTTTTAGATGCCCCCTTTGTGCTTTTCGCCTACTGGCTTAAGGTCACTATAAATAAATCATGGAAATCCATTAGGTTAACCCTTTCAGGCACCATTTTATGTTTCAAATGAAATTAAATATTTTCTGCCTAAATATTATATTCAGGCCTCAAGATAGACAATAAGTTACTTTTCCAGTACAAAATACCAGTGTTTTACATTCACCAGTGTCATAATTGTTGGAAACAGTAACATCAGAATTCCAGAATTCGTCAGATAGGCCGCTGCGGTGGCTGAGGGGTTATGGTGCTCGGCTGCTGACCCGAAAGACTCGGGTTCAATCCCGGCTGTGGCGGTCACATTTCGATGGAGGCAGAATGCTAAAGGCCCGTGTATAGTGCAATTTCTGTGCACATTAAAGAACCCTAGGTGGTCGAAATTTTCGAAGCTCTTCACTACTGCGTCCCTCATTGCCTGAGTTGCTTTGGGACATTAAACCCTCATAAGCATAAAAAGAATTTGTCAGATAAACAGCTAAGGGATCATGGAATCATTTTCTGTTTTGAAGATGCGCATTGTGCCCGGAATTCAGAAGAAAAAAAAGGATGGTTTTATTAGTGGAAAAATCCATCTGCCTAAAAATGGCAGTGGCTGTGCTACCTGTGGTAGCTCATTGTTTTGGAAAATATTATTTAGTGCGTTTTCTAGTGAGCTCAAAAATCAGCATAAATGTAAAAAAAAGAAAGCTAAATTCCCCCGAAAAAAAAAAAAAAATTCCTGCTAGGTGCTGCACATTTGCGAGAAATGGCTGCAAGTTTCCTTTGTACACAGTTGTATACAAAGCACCTTAAAGACTTAACCTTGCTACTGGAACATGTTTAAAAGTTATGAACTTAAGTTTGAAACCAATAGTGCAAAGACCACGGCTGGACTACAGTTTTACAGCTGGCATAACCTTTGAGAATGTCTATTTGTATGGCAGATTAATGCTGTGACAGATAACACTTCTAAGCTATTCTTTAAATGTGACAACTGAGCATTAAGGGGGGAGGGGTGGGAGGAAAGGGTCTTAAAACTAGCTTTATTTATGGCTAAAATTTGATGAAACTTGTAAATGTGTTTTTCTTTGTAGATTTTAAATATGCTCATTTTTGAGTTGATGGTCTTAGATCAAATGGTATCATACGAAGTCTAGAGCATAATTAGGTAATTTCTTATGCAGCTTTAATGAATTGATAGGCACAGTTTTCCCATACCTGATGGCATTCTTAGTTTCTCTTAAAGACATGCCAACCTGAAAAGTTACGTGGTGTATAAAAGATGGCAGTATTTGACACTGCAACTCATTAAACTAATTGCATTGCATTAAATTATTGCAAATTATTTTTATACTTGGCCTATACAGGAAAAGTAAGAATGTCATTGGGCCTCAATTCTCACGGAAGAAAATGGTATAAAAGTTTTTTTATGAAACAAAAAGTTATCGAAAAGGTGCGTTAAGGTTGGGGAAACCAGCTAAAAGTATGAAACTGAGAAAAGAGCATTTAAATTTGACTGTTATTATAAGAAGAACGGTCGGTAGCCTCACTGCGATATTTACCAGTAAAGCTGAGCTGATATGTCCTCCCCATTTTCAAAACTGTCCTTGCATTTTGAATATGTCAAAACTACCTGAGACCAATATAGTGCATTTCATTAGTAATTTAGCAAAATTTCTGGACTTCAAATTTGGCCAAAGGCAATGGCAATACTTTATTTGTAGAGCTTTTGAGTGAAGGCTCGCAAAGGTTATGCACAACGGAAACCAAAATAAAGAATAAATGTAGGTGAAATCACCTGCAGTAAATCCCGATTACTCAGAAGTCTTAAGCGCGGAGAATGTTTCGCGATTGTGCTGGCTGATAGCGGAACTGCGGCTGTAGCTGCCGCCACATAGCGCAACGCAGCTACTAGTGAGGTGGAGAGAGTGGGGGAGTCTAAGCCAACACTGCTGGGCTAGAGGATAGGGGATGCGGTGACCAGCCGCGGAGGCGCTTGCTCTTCCCTCATGTTCCCGCTGTTAGTCTGCCTGCGACAGTCGCCCCAGGAAAGGACAAGGACCTTGGACAAGAACGAATTTTTTTTTTAACTACGAAGTTTCTGAGAAAGCTTTGTAGCCGTATGGCTGTGCCCGGGTGGATGCTAATGAGTAATTATTCCCTTATTACAAATCTGCTTCACCTTGGGGGATTTCCATTAACATTTGACCAAACTGACTCTTCGCGTTGCGTCGCTGGCACTCTCCGTCATTCCCTCTCCCGATGTGCAAGAGCTATCGGTGCCGGAATGACGCAAGAAACCACGTGGCGGCGGCGGCGGTTTACACTACTTGACCGATATCTTTTTGGAGGACAAAACGAGGCAGGGGAAGCGACCTTTCAAACAACACAAAATTACTGCGATCGGACCAGCAGGAGCGGAGCGAGCGGTGCAAACTTCGGCTCCGTTTCTCCATTTTTGATCGTTTTTTAGTCACACGGGTGCACAAAACTTTGATATCTTTGTATTTCTAGATGGAGTAGAACTTTTATATTTTTAACAGAGAAGGGTGAATGCATAAACATGCCGAAAACGTGGTTTTTAGAAAACAAGGCTGTTTCGCAGTTTTTTTGCATTTTGAGACCCTCCCTTATAGGTTTTGGATTGTTCATTTTTTTAGAATCACTCACATCAAAATGATGTGGATCACATGGATGGGAAATCATGAGCTGTGCACTTCTTGTTAGTTGTGGTATTTTTGAAATGGGAAGTTTACCTAGCTGCTGCTTGGCAGGGAAAGCCACCTTGCTATCTGTTTAGGCAGTGCACAACTATAGATTGCATAGGCTAGTGTGTTCTTGAAAAAAACCAGTCACAAAAGACAAGGGACTAGAGAAGGAGTGTTCACGCCATAACGACTGGACTGTCAACTGAGATTTATTAGACAAAATATTTATTAGAAAAAATATAGTCCCAGCAAGGCCAGCAGAGCATGCGCAACAGCCGCATCACAACTCACAGCGCATAGGGCACACAAGATGCACATCTACCGTGACCGGCCTAAAAAAGCGAATTCCTTCTCGAGTAAGTGCACCGAGGTTGTGCTAATGCAATCTTGGCTTGACAAACTGATATGATATGCTTCCAAGATTTCTCACTCTTGCTTTCCCTTGCCTCTACCAAGAGTCATTACATTGCTGAACAGTGGATAACACCCACATTCATTGCAATGGCGAGGCAAGTTGGCACCGTCATCAGACCCCAGTGAGGAGTGGTGCTCAGGCAGCCGATCATTAATATATCGACCTGTCTGGCCTATGTATACTCTTTCGCATGTGAGGGGGAACTTGTACACGACCTGAGCGACACACGCGCCATGAAGCGGTTCTCGTGCTGCGTTGTGCAAACGTGGTTCCTTTCCCTGCCTCGAGCACAGACCCGAAAGCTTGCAAGGGCCAGAAAACACCACACTAACTCCCTGCTTGGCCTCAACTTTTTTGATGCTGTGGCTCACTTGCACGTACGGCATGACCTCAAGTTTCTTGCGTTCAGTTGCTCCACCATCAGCCCGCTTCGTCCGTTCTTTCTTGAGCTTATGAAGCAGCGATTCAGCCACTGCTTTCACAAGATGCTTAGGGAACCCCGTGGCTTCCAAAAAATAGGAACTGATTATCAAGGCTCCTTTTGATAGCGTGATGACAGCTTTTTTCCAGTGCAATGTGTTCTCTGGTTCTTAACCTTCAGCATGGCAGATTTGCACGTAGAGACCACAAAATAGCACGAAATGTTGTTTATGCCTGTCATTTTTAACCAGGCACTGCATTGCAGCACGATGTTACAGCTTTTTAAGTTTACACACTTCATTCAAATGCTCGCAGAGTTTGTCAAGCAGCCAGCTTCATTCACAACGCCACCGCACTCCAACCCGGCCGGAAAAGGCAGCCCCGAATATGGAGCCAGCTCCCTATGGGCAGCCAGAAGAGCCTATACCATCAGTGGTGGCCCCAGAGCCTGCTGCTTCTCCAGTCCTCTCCAGGGCCGAGTCTGTTGAGGGGGAGCCCTCGAGAAACCTAGAAGATGAAGAGGAAGAAGAGGAGCAGGAGGGACGGAGAGGCCGCTTTCAGACAGAGAGGCGAGCTGGAACCGTTATAGCCACCGTATCCTCCAAGCGGCGTCAGGCCATCCCTGATTCTCTTGGTGAGCACAGTCCTTCTGTGTGGCGTCAAGCAAGGCTAGAGGAAAAATGTCTGGCGGGTGTGCTTTGCCTTAAGAATTTCACACATGGAGAAAATCGCTTGAGTGGGACTAACAGTTTTTGCTGGTTGTGTGGTTTTGCTGTTATCTCTTGTTTGGAACGCTTGTCTTTGTCCAGCACGTGTGTGCCTTGCAGCTGCGTAATATAAAAACTGTGGTTGTCTTGTACAGTTCTGCGTCGTTATTACGACCCCTGTTAATATGGATCTCTCGAATTATGGAAAGTTTTTTTGTCTTAATATGGAAACTTTGTCAATGCATTTACGCTCCCTTAATATGGAATCTCGCTGTCCAGACAATGGGCACGTAGGAAATGCACAGAGCCCTTTGGGGCCCATGCATTTTTTGTGGCATTAGTATGGAGAGTGATAAGAAGAAATCTGTAATGCCACAACCAGATTTTTCATTTTCTGCGTCTTGAGTGCTGTACACCGGATGAATCCAATGTAAAAGTGCAAATGACTGACTGGTAGCCTTTTTCTTTTCTGGTTTCATGCATTACAGCGCAAAGTTGCGGTGTTGACGCCCCTTACCATCTGCTGTATTGCACGAATGGGTGTAAAGAAAACTTTCTGTGCAGTTTGTGCTACGTAGAAAGCCTGATTCAGAGCCTTTAGCTGACTGAGTCATAAGGTTGTGGGATGTGAGTAGCAGTTAGGTCATGTAGCCATGAGATGGTATCATGCAGAGATCACTAGGCACGTGGAGCTGTAGCACATTATTTCAAGCATAGTGACAGCTAGTAAAAGGTGCTTGGAGCTCCCAAAATTGCGTCTAATCTAAACTTCACTGAACACACTATGCATAGAAACAACCCCTAATCTTGGGGATTTTTCTTTTTTCTGATTACTTTTTCTTTGCAATTCATTGTTACGGACGAATTGCTTTATGTACAATTTTGTTTGGGAACCGAAATGTCCGTATTAACGAGGCACAACCGTATATAGCAACCATCATTGTTGGCGATCCACTTTGATGGTGTTACCACACCTGACCAGAAATGGGCCTCACTTACTGGTACAGTGAAGGTTTTTAACTTAATATGGACCTAGGGGTATAAGATATAAAATCATTGGAGCATTAAATAAAATGTGTTGTCAGGCTCTCTGAAAATAATGCATTAAAGGGACTGATCGATAGCAAAAATGTGTTGAGAGTTTATGGTGGAAATGAAAAGATTGTGCCTCATATTGTGATAATTAAACACTGCAAATCGAAGATTCAAGGATATGTGTGGTATTGAAAATTGCACAAAGTCCCATCTTGCGGTAAAACCTTGCAATTATTAGTGTTGTGCACCACGTGACCGCATCTCAATAAACTATCACTGATTTGTTTTAAATGCACCTTGTTTTTTTCTTTCAGGACTGTTTGTCATGTTTTAATAAAGTTTACGATCTTCCCAGTGTTCCATTCGATGAAAAACAGTGCACCCTTCGCATCGTCAAAGATGTGCTTTATGTAGTGAACAATTTTATGTAGTGAACAATTTTATGTAGTGAACAATTTGCACGAAATATAAAGAATATGCCGTGTGAGTGCCAACCTAGTTTCAACATTGTGCACTTGACATCCGCCATTGGTCGGCACAGTCTCACGTTTTTACTGGGACATTTGCTGTAAATAGATGCGAAGAGCTAGAATCTCATGGTCTCTTAGCATTCTGCACACTTTGTTCACCGTGCAGGAAAAGGTGTTCGCATGATGCTATGTGCAAAGGAAATTGCCGGCTGGTGCTTTTTGTTGAAAGTTGCCTTGCAGATGTGTTAGTCCAATGTTTAGGGAGCTCCCCTGAGGTGGAGTAGATTTGTGTGTAGTTGCTCTTTAGCATTTATCTATACACAGCCTGTGTGGATAATGCTGCACTTAGGTGAATGCTGATGTATACTTCCTTCGTTGTCTTGCTTTTGAGTTGTTTATTTGCAATGCACAACTCGCAGATTCAGTCATCAGTGAGGCAGACGCGGCCAAGATTGACTCTTACCTTAACCGTGAAGATGACCGGCGGACACCTGGCCGACGTGGACGGGGCCGCGGTGGTGGCAACTTCAGGGGTCAGAATAATAAGGTGAGCGTTCGCTGCTGTGGTGGTTGCGGTGTCTTGTTCTTGCCAGCCTGTTGTATTGCAGTCGATCCTCGATAGTCAAACCCAAATATAATGAATTTGGAGAGAGCGAATTATGCTTTATATCAAGCACTCGAAAGTTCTTCTCGTGATACGCATGTAAAATGTATTTTGTACAACGAACTACACATTGAATATATTGAACTCTAATTCTGAGCGTCCGCGATGGGTCACTAAACGCCCACCATTGTGTTACGGCGCTGGTTTCATGTAGTTTCCAGGCAACCACACTGCTGCATCCTGCTTCAGTGAAACAAGTGGAACACAGGAGTGGGAGTAGTCCTTTAAACGGGGACACTGGTCTTAAAACAATTTTCTTTATTAATATAACCCTGCATGCTTACGCAGTTTTTCCTGCAGATTCCAAAAAATGTGGACCAATTAGTTCTTAATGTAATTGCAAACAATGCTCTAAAGTTTGTGAAAACAATAGGAAAATAACCACGCAACAAAACCTTATTATTTATACATTGCCAGATACAATAAAGAATAAGGAGCATAATGTTGCAAACATTTGGCTGATTATTTTTATTCTATTGCAGATTTAATTTCAGTGGTCAGAAATGCCAACACAGTGGTAGTACAAAATGCCATTCTAGAAAATTTCAAAGTGAAAATTAAGAAATCTTCCAACATTGTGTGCTTCACATATCTGATTTCATGCGGAAAAAAATTATTGCTCTGTCTTCAAAAGATGTTGAGATATTGGATTTTCTAACTTGACAGGAGCCCAAAATTGACATTTTGAAGAAATGACAAAAAACTTTAGAAAACTAAATTTCATTGGAGAAAGTGAAAAAAGTATTGACATGTTTGCACGGGGAAATGGCTAACAAGCCTCAGGAATGTAATCTGACATTTTTCGCCCGTATGGCCCCTTTTCCACGGCTGTTGCCTGTTTTCAGGTGCACACTTGTTTGCTGGCACCTTGCTCAGCGCAAGTCCTTTTCATGACTGCATTAACTTACTTGTTTTTGGTTGAATCTTGATGAAACTGCACTGTCCTCTCAAGTTTTTCAAGGTGATTTCAAATATGGTATTGGTTTTCAGATAAATGAACAGAAACGAAGAAATTCTTGGGGTAATGGGATAATTAAAAACCACTTTCTATTTTTTGGAACCACATGAGAAAAACGGCCACTGAATTTAACCACGACACCGCTATTCTAATCACAGGCATCCCTGCTCGAAGTCCGCCACGCGACCCTTCGAGGGTTTCACATATCCGAGATAGCATCATCTGATGTTATCAACAGCCGCCGCTGCTTTCAGCCAGCATCACCCGACCAGCGTCACCGCATGCGATCGGAAGCGTTCTGTCCACGCTGCCTGCTTGCGTGCAGATTCCACCGAGAAACTGGAAAAGAACCTCACAAATCCGAATATGACAAAATTGAAAAATTGATATTTTCCCAAATTTTCATCTCTTAAGACCCGTGTCCCCCCTTAAAGGTGCACTAAAGAGGAATCTGAACTTGTCTTTTTACCGCAGGAACTCTATCTACACGTTCCGAGCATTCTTAGAAACTTTGAATTATTGTCCTGTGCAGCCGATTTCCCTAATTAAATCAGATTAAACGTCCCGGCTCCCGCCGTTTTTTTTAACTGAACGCGGTAGGTGGGAGGAGTCAACCAATGCGTCAGCCAGTCCCGTGGCAGCTTGCCGCTCCGCCATCAGCGGAGTGGATGCGGAGTGACACTGAAATCAAAGAGTTCACGTGTATTTTTCCTCCGTGAGCCTAATTTGCGGCTACATAGCCTGTGACTGAAACTGCTTGTTCACTGAAACCTAAAAAACAAAATAAAAACGAAAGTGAAGCAGCCACTGGACTGGCTGAAAGGTACTCCACGTGTTGGTTGACTCCGCCTACCTACTGCGTTGAGTTAAAAAAAAAAAAAAAGCGGGAGCCGGGACGTTTAATTCGATTTAATTAGGGAAATCGGCCGCACAGGGCAATAATTCTACGTTTCTAAGAATGCCCGGAACGTGTAGATAGAGTTCCTGCGGTAAAAAGACGAGTTCAGATTCCTCTTGAGTGCACCTTTAAAATCTGCACCATCAGCCAACCTTGCTTTACAGCACTCCTCTTCAGCAGTTTCGGACCAGTCGTGCTGGTTTCGGGAGCCTAGCAGCTTTTGAATGCCATGAGATGCTGTCCTCCATGCTTTCTTTGTTAGCGTTTGTGAGTCATGCTGCTGCTCTGCTGTCTTGACTCTGACTGTGCCTTCGTTGCTGTGCACTTGCTTTTTGCCGCTCTATCCTGCAAGGTGATGACTAAATAGCCGCAAGTCCTGCCGCTTTCTGACAATTGAGATTATTCACTGCGTTGAGTGGGGCGAAAAAAAAGTGATGTTGCGGCGCATTTCAAGATACCAAGGGGTGCACTAAATACAATCTTAAAAACAAGTCTGCCATAAGAAACACTCACAAGAATACCCGAATGCTGATAGCCATCGCCTTCGCAAGCTGGCTTACGACAGAGTTGAGAAATCCCTGTACCAGTGGTTCTTGGACATCCACACACAAAATCTGCCCGTCTCTGGCTCCATTCTAGAGCAGAAGTCAAAAGATTTCGTATGCATGCTGGACGTCGAGGGGTTTACGGTGGGCAGTTGTTGGCTCCAAAGATTTAAGGATCGCTACTCCATCACCAGAAAGGTGGTTACAGGTGAAAGCCATGCAGTCGATGCAGAAGACGCTGACAAGTGGGTACAAGACCTGTGGTGTGCTGTCTGAGAGAGGTACGAACCGTGCAACATTAACAACACTGACAAAACAGCCTTGTTTTGGGAGCTTCTGCTGAGTGGGAACTGGCACTCAAAAACAAGAAGTGCCATAGCGGGAAATTGGACAAGATCTATGTGACAGTGCTCCTCATGACAAACGTGGACTGATCTAAATTGTGACTGTTGTCATTGGCAAGTTAAAGTCGCCCATGTGCCTGCAAGTATGCTCTTCGATCCCAGTCATGTACAACTCGAAGGCTTGGATGACCAGGGCACTGCTTGAGGCTTGCCTACGTGACTGGGACAAGGAACTTGCAACAAGCGGTCTCAATATTTGCTTCGTCCTGGTTAACAGTTCAGCACGCCACTGTAGCATCAAGCTTAAAAACATTGAGCTTTGCTTCCTGCCACCAAATGCAATGGCAGGTTTACAGCCACTTGATCAAGGCATCATCCATGCATTCAACCTAGACTACCGGAAGCGCATGGCTGAGCTGAGCTCATAGTTAAATTACAGGTTAATGACAAGCTGAACGTCAATTTGCTGACCAAAATCGAAACGATCAGTAATGCCTGGCAAGGCATGACTCAAAACAATCCGGAACTGCCTGGACTTCGTCATGAGGGTGCAGAAGCTGTGAGTGCGGTGTATGCAGTGTAAGATGACAGTGACGTTGCCTCATGTATGAAGAACTCACCGATGTTCCAGACTCTGTACCAACAGAAGTTGCCTTCGAGGATTTTTTGACGATTGATGGCGGCGTAGCTGTGACAGCAAGCTTGTTGGACTCATGAAATTGTTTCTGGTGTCCGGTGCCACCAAGGACACCTAGGAGCTGCCACCGGAAGGTGATTGCTCTCGCCTGATGCTTCACGAAGCCCTTTCTGCTACCATTGTACTGTGATGGTACTGCTCAGGAGTACAAGGAAGTGCACTGGAGTTCATTGAAATGATGTAACATGCCCAAAATGCAGTTCTCATTGATGGAGCTAAACAAAGTGTTCAGACAAAACTCACTGCCTACTGCAAATAGGCGTACATTTCTGCCTAGTAAATTAATTTTGGAGTAGATGCTCATGGTGAGTGGCATTTTTTTTATTCCGTCAACACGTTTTCCCTCCACTGTTCACAACCTCATGTATAACAAATTTGGCACTGAAGTTTACTGAAGTTTATAAGCGGGTTTCGGTGTATCGAATTATTCCACATATCAAACAAATCACGTTGAAACACGCTGTTCGTTATCACTGGGTTTGACTATACAGTTGAGCCTCGATATAATGAAGTACTACTTTCCGGAAAAAACTTCGTTACATCGAGTTTTTTGTCTTTCAGTGACACAAATGAAATCACGCATTCCTAAAATCTTCCCGTTCCGCTTTATTTTGCCCGCGTGCGTTCGTGAAGATAAAACAAGTGATTTTAAAATAACACCAAGCAAAACGAGCAGAGGGAGTAGTTCAGTAAAGCTTCGTTCCTTCGAAATCGCATATCGCAAAATATTTTATTAGTCGAAATTTTCTGCGGAGCTGAGCCGCTCCCGACGGCATTTATATTACCTTTACCTCGGAGCATTTTCTCAGCAAATTGTGGATAACTTGAAATCTTGACTGATAGCTGGAGGTAAATGCCGCGACTGAAAAATTACCACGAGCTTCGTGCGTTGTTGCAGCGACTGCCATGAAGTGGGTGCCTTCACCGAATATGAAACCAGGCAGCGCTGAGGAAACCTATTAATGGAGTCAAGCAACCCTGCGACCCATACGTGCTCTCATGGGCAGATGGGAATGGGGCACGCAAGCAGGGGCCCCCGTAAAATAGCATAGATGGCTTGGATTGCTTTGTGCACCATGTCATCGACCATATGTGCACATGCGCTGGACGCAAATGACCGACTGTCGTCTGTGTCCGCATTTCTCGAGACTGGCCGTGATGGTGTGCTTTTTAACCCCTTAACTGTTTTGGACGAGCTGCGCTCATCCTTGCCAAGCCGTCCCCAAACTGTTTTGGATGACTGTAGTGCGTCCTCGCTGAATAGGTTCTTCCCTTCAGTGTTTCGGACGAGCAGCGCTCGTGTGTGGCTTAGATGGCATTTTGCTCGACAGATGGCAGCACTGACCTGTTAATTTGGTTTTCTTCTACCGCATAAACGTTTTTTACGTAGGGCAACCTGGGTTTTTTTAAAATGGCATCCGGCAGAGGCGATGCGTGTATTGCTGGCTCGTCTTCTCGGAAAAGATGCTTTTCTTCGTCGTCATCTTCTTCAGACGATGGTGATTCAGACACCGAAGTGTACATTGTTTTAGGGAGCGAGGAGGACAGTGATGACGTTGTGCTGAGCAGTTCTTCCGATGAAGAAGAGGACAGCTCAGAAGCGAACTTTGCGAATGCGCGTCAGTGGGTGAAGATCGACGTCAGTAACATCCCCACGCCATAAACCAGCTCGACTTCCGCCTTGCCCTTCTTGAAGCAATCTTCAATGGGTACCTCGATCCCTCGCGAAAGATAAAGCGTGGCCGGCCTTCTGATGTACTTTATCCCACACGTCTTCAAGAGAGGAACTTTTTGGCTTATATCCCTCCAACCAAAAACAAGGCAATACCAACCAGGAAATGCTTCATTTGCTGCAAAGAGCAAGGAGACAAGGGCCTAAAAATTAGGAAGGAAACGGGGTTTTGGTGCAAGTGCTGCAACAAACCGTTATGCGTGATCCCTTGTTTTGAAATTTACCACACCGTCCCAAAGCTTCCTCGGTGAAGCAATCAACTGTTTGTCACCACAACTCAGTGAAAGAGTTAAGAAATTGTTGGCTGTGGTTATTCTTTAATTCTTATCGCTCATTGCCAGCAGGAAGTTGGTTTTCTCTATTGTGAGAAATAATAAACTTGAATATGCTAATCTGACTTCGTGTTTGCTTCAAATCTTTTTTTAAAGATCAAATGCATGCTTTTTATTGCAATAATAACCGAAATCAGGAATAAAAAAATAAGCAGTTTTGTTAAGTAATTCGTTGATATAACAAAACGGTGAAGGGGTTAAGGGGTTTTACATCCCAAAGTGACTTCAGCTATGAGGGACGCAGCATCTGACACGAATGCAAGCAGTGCAGCTTGGAGAGTTGATCTATTAGTGTGATGTATGGCAAGGCTGTATTCTTCAACAGCATATTTCTTGTGGCGTGGGTGCCATTATTGGACTCTTAGCGATTGAAATGGAAGATGCCTCCAAGTGAAAATGGTGGAGTGTGTTTGGAAGGCTCGCATTACGTCCCCTGCTTTCTAGGCTTTCAACATGCATGGTATGGTTGCTTTCTTGAAAATTTCTGCAGAGAGGAGGCGGTGGAGCAGCACGTGGCGGCTACCGTGGCCAGCACATTGAGCCATGGGTGTCACCACCTTTTGGTGTTCATGGCCCAGGCCTTGCGCGATTTGGGACACAGTCACCGCTGCAGCGAGGTTATCATCCGGGGGCTGTGGCTGGTGCAGATGGACCACGTGGCAAGATCTTTGTCAACCCCCAATTTCGCAATGGTGCTGCTGGCCTTGGGCCTGGTGTGCGAAATCAAGGTGTGGTTCGTTTGCTGTTTGTTATTTCGAGCTTTGATTTTTATGCATTTCAAAGGACTTTGTCAGTTTATTACTTATGGCTTGGCCAGTGGGTGGCAGGAATTTCTACCTGCTGAAAGCATTCAAGCTTTCTGTGCTGATTTTTTTATCAAGCATAAAATCCTTCTCTGTGTAGCCTGTGGGTTCCTGATTAAAGCAAGTGGCATTCTGCTACCGAGTCCAAGGAAACGGGATTCGGTCCCAGCCTGGCAGCCACATTTTGATAAAGGCAAAAGTAAAAAACGCATGTGTTCTGTGCGATGTTGGTGTACATTAAAAAACCCCACGTGGTCTAAATACCAGAGCTCTCCACTACATCATCTCTCATAGTCCCTGTGCAGCTGTAACAATCTATAAATGCTGCCTTCAAGGAGCAAGAGCTACCAAATCTTGAGAAATATACAGTTACGCTGATAATGGTAGTACAGTAAAAGGTCGTTAATTCCAACTCGAAGGGGACCGGAAAATTGTTTGAATTAAGCGAAGTTCGAATTATTGAATGGGCGCTAGAATGGGTGGTTATAGCACCCTGCCACGCAGGCAGAACCCGATGCAGTCACATCTAGACTCGTTATCGTGAGCTAGGCACTACTACACGTTTCTGGCGGGCATATTCTGAGAATTAAATTGATCCGGTCCTAATGGCAAATGAAATAAATTGATTGGCCAGTTAAGCACCAGAAACAAGTACTGGAATGCATTCGCGTGAGCAGCAAGCTTTAGTGCTGGAATATATGACGCTATTTTTGCTCCAAAACATGTTTATTTACGGGGAAGGGCTGTCAAAATTAAAAGTAATCAGCGATGTGCATTTGTTTGCATTTATTCTGCCGAGAATTCATCAGCATCATCAGCAGCTTGCCCAAAGCTCTTGCGCAACATCAGAGTTCTCACTGACAGAGAAGTGGCGTGTGCAACATTGAGTGCTGACGATACTTCATGTGCGCTTGGCGGTGGCATAGTCTCGTCGCCACCGTTGGACTCATCACTGTCGGCTGTTCTCACCGCACGTGAGCCCTGTGACGTCTGCTGGGAGCATGCAGCCTCAATTATATTGGCGTCACTCAAGGGCTCCAACGTCTCCATGCTGCTGTCCACGTAGCTCGCGCTCGCGACATCAACAAAATCCGGCGTCACCCGGACCGCCTTCTACATTGTTTACACCACATGATCGCGACCACGGCACAACGAAAACCTGGAATGGCTCGTGCCGAAGCATCAGCGGTGCGGGCGAGTGCTCCGGCAGTGAAAACCTGCTACGGCATGCACCGGAATACGGGCTTCGTGAGCCTCGTGCACTCGGCTTTTTTTTTTCTTTTCTGTTGTTTTACACCTCTGGTAAATTTGGGGCGTGTTTTACTCGCCATGCTATCTACATGTCAGCCAGTGGCTCCTAGTTCGAATTAACCGTAGCGGATGCCAACTTGCTCGAATTATCGGGTGTTTTCCCGCACTGAAGTACACGACTGTGCTGGGACCCGGGCATCAGTTCGAATTAACCGTAAGTTCGAATTAACAGCAAGTTCGAATTAACAGCTGACATGAACACAGGAAGGTTTCTGCAAGCCTACAATCCTACATGCTGCTGCTTCCTGGGTGCTGTTGACAGATGCGAGCGGAGTGAACGTGTTCTGACAGCCGGACTACAACCCTACACACCACTGTATCTTTCATGCTGCTAGTAGCGAATGTGAAATAAAAGCGCGAACTTTGGCGCGAACACTTACCGCACCTCCACCGGTCACTTGGGTAGTACGGCGAAGCCTGTCGCATGCCATTAGAATAGGAGTTCGATATATCTGTTACATGGCCAACCGCGTTCAATATAAAGGTAAAAATTGGATGTGTTTGTTTAAAGTATTGATTAATTATTCAATATAGCTAATAATTCATAATATTAGTGTTCGTTATGTTGAAGTTTTATTGTATCTGGTATCGCAGTGTAGTGGAAGTTGGAGTGACGGCTGTTGTGCTTTCGACAGTCCGCAGATAGACTGTCAGGGGCTGAGGTTAACTAATTGGGAAATGGGAGTGAGTTGATTTCAGGTATGTTTATAATTCAATGTATAAAATGTGGCAACAATGCCACGAATGTTTGTACTGTGTTCACGCTCGAAGCCACCGGCACTCGGATTCATCATTTGCTCATGACGCAAGATGCGACCAGACTTATCTCAAGTGATCGCAGCCACACACAACTACTTCCACATTGTTCCAGATTATTGTAGTCGCTTTGGTGCCTTATCTCCTTGGTTCCTTGCCAGCTTGAAATTGAGTGTAGCCAAGACCAGCAGGGATTCTGTGCGACGACCACTGAGCGTGCTTATTACTGTCGCCGCCGCCGAATCATTCATTTATTCATTTCTTTGTGGGTGAGTGTCAGCCCAACAAAGAGTTCCTTTTGGAAGCTCTTTTTGCCGTCCTGACTTCTGGACTGCCGTCGCAACTAGATGAAATCTGGTGGAGTAGTCGGGTAAAGTTCTCTATGCCTCCCAAGATGGATTCTGCTGCACTAGCGACGACTCTTGTGTATTGAGACCCTCGTGAGCTGCCCATTTTGTATAGCTAACTCCATAAGGAAATGGAAGAATGGCTGGACGTGCTTAGCTGCGTGCCTGTGTTGAATGTCTGGGACAACGACGGCAAGCTCCGAAACATTTAGTTTGCATTTTACAGCCCAGCCAGGATGTGGTTTGAAAACCGTGAGCTTTCCCTGATGACCTGGGGCACCTTCAAGGAACAACTGCTGAGGACGTTCAGCAGAGTCGTCCAGAACAAAAGAGGGGAGGTTCTGCTGCAGTCACTAGTTCAACACCCAAATGAGATGGTGACTGCGTACTTAGAAAAAATTAAACATCTTATCAACGCGTAGATCCCAGCATGAGCAAAGAGAAGAAGATGGGCTTTTTAATGCAAGGTGTTAAGGAGCCGCCTTTTAGCCAGTCTGGTCCACAGTCCACCAAAGACTGTCGTTGAATTCACCATGGAAGCGGCCACCATTGAGAGAACCCTAGATGCCAGAGTTCACTGTCTTTTCCGACAGCCACCCGGTGCCATGTTACCGACCAGTGAAAATCTACGGGAAGTCATTCACGAGATTGTCCGGGACAAGCTTTGTTGACTTCTACTATTGTCACCTCACTAATGGACATGGTCCGGTAAGAAGTCCACCAGGCTTTGGACGTCCCTCAAGCGACACTCGCGGCCACAGAACCCCAGGCCATTACTTGCACCGCCATGGTACGCAGCCAATAAAGGCATCCCACTAGCCCATGGAGCCTTATGTGCCGTCCCAACTACGACTGTCATCCTCCCACCCGCCAAATTTTCATCAAGCTCTGCTAAGGAAACCAGACCTCTAGAGGACCCCCATCAATGCCACCCACTCTGCTTTCACTGTGGTGAGGCCTGCCACATCTCTGGCACTGCCCATACAGAAGAATGGACCTCCGGTGTTTTGCCTACAACGCTCCACAACCACAACCCGGCCAGTGGCCACACAAGATACAGGAATACTTGCGTCACATTGGCTACACACAGAGCTGCCGATTGAGCTCCTTGTCGTCATCTGTGCAGTTTCTATCGCCATGTTACAGCTGCACAGAGACTGCTCGAGAATGGCCTCCAAGGCACCCATGGGGGAAACTAAAGACAGCAACCTTTGGAGGTGAGGTCACTCACGAACGAATTGCCAAAGATCCTCCACCGACGCATGAAGAAGCCACCCCCAGCACGGCGACATTGCGCACAACCGCGACCACGACGCAACCCAACTTCAGACTGACGCTGCCACCCAGTGAAATCACGACTACCTACCTAGGCACGACCACAGCACTCGAAGAAGCCGTGACCGGACTCCAAGATCGGCCTTGAAGTGGCTGTCAGCGGTCGCACGGTAACTTCATTAGTGCACACAGGAGCGGACTATTTTGTCATCAGTAGACCGTTTGCAGCTCAGCTCAAGAAAGTGATGACCGTTTGGGACAGCCCACAAATCCGCACTGCTGGACGGCACCTAGTTTCAGTGTCGAGACAGTGCACTGCACAAGTGACAGTCAGCGGACAAACAGTTGCCTTAAGTATGCTTCATGAAGTGAACGTTCAACACTGGTCAAGCATCATAATCTTGTTGGGTGCCAGGATTACCGAGAACATATAGGGCACCATTGTGGGAAACTCGCATCACTCTTAGACCGCTCGAAGCAGTGCCCGTTTCTGAAATGAATGAGCTGAGATGCCGGTGACAATCTTGTCACAGACTCCTCAACAGAGGTACGATGATTGTTTTCTTAAACGAACTATCCGATGTTCAAGACGCCTTCGCTCTCTCCAACTGATCTGCAGAAGATTGGAATGGGTTTTCTTGGCCCCTTCACTGCGTCAACATCGGGCAACAAGTGGATCACCGTGGCGACCGACTATTGGCCCGCTACGCCAAAGCGAAAGCCCTGCCGAGGGTACACCAGAGGTCTCAAAATTTTGCACCACCGGAATTCTCATCATGGATAGGGGAACAGCAGTTATGGTCCAGCTGACCCGAGCAATTCTGAACTACAGCCACACAAGCCACCGGCGGACTACTGCACATCATACGTGTCAACCATCATCTGTGCTCAACACCATGCTCCCAAATATCACCGATGAAGACAGCATTGACGTTGCTGCCTACCTTCAGCGTACAGAAGAAACCCAATGACTTACCCAGCTATGGATCAATGACCAACAGCCTTATGCTACAATTTACGCTGACGCCTCACGGAATACGGGCTGGGTGAGCGTGTGTGGGTGTGCACGCTCATTCACTGCTGCAGACTCGGTGAAAAGCTTTTGCGCCGCTATGTTATCCTGTACAAGATTCTTCGTCGAATCGAAGAAGTTGACTACAAGGTCGTCCCTGATGCAGTTACAGCATCTCAGCGGTATTGTTCACACCATGTTGCGTGTTGTGTGCCTGAAGCCTTATTATTTACACTGATGGACGCTTTGTGTTTGCATTCTCGGTGTTTATTTTTCTCTTCTCAATGTTCATTTCTTTTTGCATTCCTTTCTTTTTGTTTAAAGCATTGAGCCTATGCTTCTTTGAGAAGGCAGTAAGGCTACACGAATCTTTGTAATGTTTGATTATTCATGCTCTGAGCCGTCGGCGCACTGCTTTATCATTTGCTTGTGACGGGAGATGCTACCATACTTATCTTGAATGACCGCAGCCATGCGCAAGTGCTTCTGCATTGTTCCAGGTTGTTGTAGTTGCTGCCACACTGCATCTCGATTGTTTCTTGCCAGCTTCAACACAGTCACTGTGTAGTGGGTTACCGGCAGGTCACACCATATATTCATGCTGTGCGACCTCGAATACTGGGTCACATAATGAAGCCATCGGTCAGATTTTATTGTGAGGTCTAAGCTATAAAATATGTCCCACAGGTTCATCATGGGACCCAGTATTCATGGCCGTACAACATAAAAAAATTGTGTGACCCACCGGTGACCCATGACACAGTGAGCGTGTTAAATTGAGCGCAGCTGAGAGCGCCAGGTATTCTGTTCAATGACCGCCGAGCACGCTTCTTTCATCACCGCTGCCAAGTCATTCAGTTCCTTGTGGGCACAGGTCAGCCTAATAAAGAGTTCCTTTTGGAAGCCCTTTTCACTGACTTCCTGACTGCCGGACTGCTGTCACTACAACGTGACAATATGATAAGCTTTTTCGTAACTTTGAAGCTTTGAAAGTAAGATACAGTCCATTTCCGCAGCTCCTTCAGCAGCATACCAGGCCACACGAGAATTACCGCAAGCTTTTGGTCAGCTAGGTTGGCTTCACCGCATGGCAGTAGTGTTGTGTTGACTCCATACTGAAGCGGTACTTGTGCGCTGTGCCCTTCGATATACTGAACTTTCCGATGAACAGGAGTTTGATGAACATAAACAGTTGTGCTATACTTTTGCATATGATTTTTTCAAGGAGGTGTTTTGACTGTTTAATATCAACAACAATTCGATACATTTGAGTTCAATATACTATCCAGGATCAATTGTATTCGTGCAGTCCATCCCTTTTTTTTATTATTGGTCTGGCTCTCCTCGTGCATGTCAAGCTACTTGCTGTGTGTCTGGTGGCAACCCATGTTGTGTTCTGTGTGCACTGAGTTGTGAGTTGACAGAGTGCATTGGCGTGCCACGCAGGTGTGCCCTTGGGTATGCAGCCCTTTCAGAACCCCCGGGGACCTCCTCCCTTTGGCAACCAGCAACCAGAACACTTCCTGCGACCCCCGTTCATGTCGCAGGGGGGACCACCCTTGTTGCTGCGCACAGAGCCCTTTGCATCACCTGCCCTGCTCCATCCACCACAGCAGCCACCACCGCTGCCTCATGTGGCCCGTCAGAACCCACCACCTTCACACTTTGCACCGGTGAGTAATGTTTGGATTCACATCTTTCGGGACCGGTGTGTTTCACCTGTGTGGTCTAGAGTACGGCTCTTTGACAGCAGTTGGGTGTGGGCAGGAGCACAAGGACAATCCATGAGAGAGCTCTCTGTAACAGAGAGCATAGAGTTTTGCAAAATTACATAGAGAGAAAGTGAAAACAGGAATGAAAATTATTTAGCTTTATTTGCTGTGCTCATAAATATGCTAAAAAATTTTTGGGTCACTTAGTGTAAAAGTTTTTTATTGTGTTGTTCTTTTAAAAGAGGAAATTTTGTGCAGGCAGGATTTTTTTTTTTAGCTAAAGTATTTGACCTGTAATGAAGAAGTGGTGAAAGCATCAAGGGAGATGGAGAAGACAAGCGTTGCTCACATGACAGACTACAAGCTCGGCCCGTCCAAGCAACTCTACTATTACTGATTTCCAATAACGGCCAGTGGCCATAAGCCCTGCCTTACACTTGGAAGGCACGATGGGATCCGATCCTACCTAGACACCCTGTTGCTCTGCAGCCGCTGATGGACTTCAGCACCATGAGCGCGGGCCTCACACTCTGGCCCCTTCTGTTGTTTGCTCCGGGGCATTTCGCTGGCAGGATCCACCAGTGTTCAGCAACGCCGATGATCAATGCATTGAGGACTGGCTCTCATCCTACGAGTGCATAAGCATGCACAGTAAGTGGGATAACGTGCTCAAACTCAACAGTGTCATCTTTTACCTTATGCAAGTCGTCGAACTACAGTACGCCCATCACGAATCCGAAATCTACACTTCGACCACCCTCAAAGCACGCTTTGTGGATTGTCTGGTCGCCCTGCCGTTTGCAAAGCTTCGTGCCGAGCACCGTTTGTGCGGACGGGCGCTGCGGACCGACGCTGCATCGAGGATGTTTAGGCCTTTACCATTGCTCCAACCCCTGTATAGTCGAAGATCACAAGATTAAGCAGATCTTGAAGGGCATCCATGAGAGCACTTTCCACATGTTTCCTGTGAAAGATTGCTGCGCTGTTGCTGCCATTGTCACGTTGTGTCAGAGTTACGACAAGCTTTGACAACAATGTATCGTTGCTCGGCAACTCCTAGAAACTATCGTGGGCTTGTCTGATGTCATCTACACTCGGCGATCCTTCAACATAACACTTTTTGAGGGAAGAGGTTGCTTGGCAGTTGGCACTGCTTCCCAGCATTTACGAGTCCCCCTTGCAACTAGCGCTTGGGCTTTACTATATTATTGAGGAGCAGGTTGCAGAAGCACTTCCCCATGCTTGCTGCCCAACTCTCCACGAGGCTCTGTTCACTGCTCCTTTCACATGCGCTGAAGGTGTCTCGTCACCCAGAGGTTTGCTACCTACCCCTCTCCTATGCTGAAGCCTTAGCATAGCCATTGCCACCTGCAAGTTTTTCGTCCTATGACTTGACCTCATAAGAATTTCCTTCTCAACGCCGTGCATCGCCATCTTGTGAACCCTTGGTACACCTCTGACAACTGGTCTACCTGCTTTGCATGTGGCTTCCCTGGATATGTTGCACACCTCTGCTGTCATCACCTGCCGGAGACTGGTCACTTGTAGTGTGCCACCATCCCATCTTCCTGAGCCCACCTCTCCACCCTTTTGATTTTCACCGTCAACTTCTCACCTGTTCGCCGCTCGCCCTCTCCGCGTCGAAGTTCGCACTCGCCAAATGCATGATGGAGGCTGTTCTCAATAGTCTTAAGTGGCACATGTCTTTGTTACTTGGATAGACATTATGGTGTTTTCTGCTGGCTTCACCACCCACCTCATCACCTTGCAGCAGTCTTAAGTGCTGTTGCACAATCTAAAAAGTGCCAGTTTGCTGCCTGCCGTGTTGCCATTTTGGGGCATTCTGTGTCATCGTACTTCCTGATCCAGCTAAGCTCAGAGCTGTTACGGTGTTCCCCAAACCGACTTCTGTGAAGCAACTACGCAGCTTTCCTGGCCTCTTTTTGTATATTCGGCATTTTGTTCGTAACTTTGCGGCCATCATTGCCTCTTTAAATAAGGGAGTGGGAATCATGTAGTAGTAATATAGTAATAAAGTTTACTTTGTAGATTAATATCTTGTTCACAATTCTTTAAATAACAGTTGCACTCGGGGAAAAAAAGTCTAATATCACATTTTTGCTTTATGCTCACACGATAAAGGAGCTTACTAAATGCTGTCATGCACATTGTAAGCTGGTCGGTTACCTCTTGACAGGAGGAGCAGTGATGTCAGCATTCATTCGATTATCAGAGGAGCAACGCATAAGGCACTGTCAAAACACAACAAGACAACTCTCGAAATGTGCGCAAATGCGTCAACCTGAGCTGCAACGTGAGCGTAACCATCCCTTCCACGCTCGCTCGCGATGCCTAACGACAAAGCGCTGGTTGTGGAATGCCGACTTTAACGCAGCATTCATGATGACACAAAGCCTGCTTAGCCCTTGCCTATTGTTTTTGCCGGCCTGCAAGCCCTGTGACGGGCTTGCAGCAGTTGTCGTGACCCGAAGGTACGAAACCTAATACAAGTCTTTGATGTCCTAGCATGCGGTGTGGTTGTGCAGGCTGGCTTTGAGCCCTATGTTTCTGCAATGCGCTTCTTTCTTTTCTCCTATAGCCTAAAATATGCAGTTTGTAGGTTCTAACTGACAAAAATTGAAAATGGTCAAGGTTGTCACGAAACAACCGCAGCAGCTCACGTGGGCCACAACTTGGCCCCTTTGAGGCGCTTTCGTGCACGCTGTCTCTGTAGTTATCTACAATGAGAGGATCACTGCCACTCAGGTTCACAGCCATTTGTAAACTGCATTGTGGCATGACGCAGTGACATGCTCCATATTGTTGCTCTTCATTTTCTGACTTGCAAATGTGCATGGCATCTCTCTGTGGCTTTCAGCGCTTTGATTTTATGCAAGGCCATTACGCAAGTGAGATTTTGCCACTTGCTGACAGTCGATTGTGTGAGGCAAGAGGAGCAAGTTAACTTACGTGATAAGTGTAAAATACTGTTATTTAAAGGTGTTGCGATGTTTCGCCACAAGTTTAGATGAACAAGAAATTCGTAATTTCTGAACGTTTATGGGATTCAAATAGTGAAAGTGCGGTGCGAATTGAATTGGGTAGTAAATACAGTAAAACCCCGGTGTTGCATTTTTCACAGGACTGCAGAAAAAAACAAAAAACATTCCAGCTGGGGAAATGTAGATGCCAAGAAGTGCGCATGAACAAAAAAAGTACATTGTTGCCTGCAGTTTTCTCTTGTTGTTGTTTGTTTATTTTACTTCTACTAAGGGGAACATGCTTCTCTGGAAGTTGCAAGGCTTTGTGGCTTTCGCGATCATTCATGTACGCAGAAAGTCCTAAACTCCCGCGATGGCTGTCTGTCTGGCTGAGCAGCTGTAGGTGGAAGGGAAGCAGCAGTGAAGAGGGTGGGCACATGGAGTGGGCAATGTTTGAGCACACTTGCATGCTTGTGCTCTATGTTCATGGCGGCCATTTTAACCCTGTACAATCCTTGTCCACTGGAACCTAGAAATTGCATTTTTAAGCTGCAGGCAAAAAGATTAACGTTGATGGCAGAAATAAGTTTTAAAGCCAACTCATACAACTGCTTCTCGTACAGCACTGCCCGCTTAGTGTTTGCCGTGGCATAGTTTCGTTTTCGCACCTTCTTGCGCTCGAACCGCAGCGGTGATCGAACTGCACCAACAGGTTTAACAAGATAAGATTCACACCGCCCCTGTAAGAGAAAAGTGCTCAACATTGGCATGGATGCAACAAGCCGGAAGCCGCCAAATAAGGCCTCATCACCGTTCCAGGCGCGCTAAACGCATAGCTGTCAAAATGCCAACATAGGGTGAGCGACTGTCATGAAGTGACGTTCGTGACGTAGCATATGGGAAAGCTGCCACAGTTGCAACGTAACGGCCAAGTTTGTATAGGATGGGTTTCTGTGGGAGCTTAGGTGGAACTGCTTATGAAAACCTAGCAGCCGGCAAAACGCAGCACACAGGAACGTAATAGCGGGGTTCTGCTGTACTAGCATTTGCAAACTTCTGGACGTTTCGAATATCGGCACCCATACTTATAAGAGATCGTTTTTCTTTAAAGCCTCTTACATCATGAGGTTGTGGCTCAAAGTACCAAGAAAAGTATTATTGCTATCAGGGACTGGAACATTTCATGGCAGCTGGCCAGCCAGGTGGCTTTGACATGTCTGCGCAAGGCCCAAGGCCATCTGAATTCAGTGGTCCGCAGTCTTCTGGAGCAGGTGATGCTTTTCGGGTGAGTGCACCATATTACATAGCAGTGTAACATGGCAGCACGCACAGCTTTGTCATGTCTGTACACAGTGTGCAATACTGGGATCATTGTTGGTTGACAGGGTTAGGTGTTATGATTATGGTGCTTGACATTGCAGAGAAGGAAGAAGATTTCAGAAGTGCATATTTTCACCTTTAAAATGGCCTGCCTTCTTAGTATTTAGGCGCTCTTGTGGTATAATAATAATGTCACTGTGATTGGCTTTGCTGAGTTCTGGCTTGGTGTTTGCAAGACGAACTGTGAGCTTTGTGAGTCAATTTGGCAAATGCGTGTCGGGATCATGCACTGATCTAGCAGTAGTAAGTGTTTAATGTGAAATAAAAACAAAAAGGAAGGTAAAAGATTTTTGCTAACCTTGGCATCTGCCATCACTACGGCGGCGGCACCTGAGCTGGAGCAGCGGAAATAAAGGATGGTGGGCAGTTTGAATGATCTAGTTTGCATAATGCATTTTCAGCAGCCTCAACCACCCTTGGACCCCTGGCAGTCGCCACCTGGAAGCAGGATCCCTCCCGATTCCATGCAGCAACATCAGCAACAACATAGTAAGTTTTGCATTCTCATATGGCATCTGTTGGACCCTGCAGATATGTCAGCCTCTTGGATATCAAACCAGAAAAATGAAACAGGAGTTACCATACGTTGCCACATATGTCAACATCATTATATAGATCTCTGGAAGCAGTCTGCGTTGCTCAATGGGCCAGCGAAGGCTTGCAGAATGAGAAGATCACAACTGGTACGATTATTTAGGTTTGTTTGTTTACCAACAGTTTCGGATGGTGGACCGTCCTTCATCAAGGTTAAAGTTGAGTGAGCACAGAGGTCCACGTATTTACAGTACTGAATTTAGAAGGAGAGGAGGAACTCTCTTTGAAGAAGGGGAAAAATACACATCACAAAGCATAAGACAAGAATGCACCAGTCTATTAAGGGGAAAAGAAGAGGATTGTAAAACAAGCAAGTGAGAGGGGAAAAAATAAACTGAGGTAACAGAGGTGTAATGGAGGTGGAGAGGGGTGAAAGGCTTCCTTTGGCAGGAGCTAGAAATTGGAACTAGGGGTGTGTGAATATTTGAAATTTCTAATACGAATCGAATGTGTTTCATGTTCGGTTCATATTCGTATTCGAGAAATGATATTCGTGAATTTCCGAATATTAGAAAATTCCTGAATACTCGGCAGCGATCGTATACCACGCCGACTTTCGTAAATTTGATTGTGGCAAAAGTGCAATATCTGGGCAAATGACTTCGTCTGGCATGCGCTCTATTGTTGACATACTCGTGCGGACCTTTGTACAGCCCACTGGAGATTTGCTGTATATAATAATAATAAAAAGAGGGCAACACTGAAGCAGACTGATAAGACTGCGGGCGAGATAATAGCATCGTAAAAGATAATAGAAAAATTTTAGCAAAAATTGCCGTGGATAGTGATAGAAACAGGACTGTCGAAGATCGCGTCCATGATTATAGCTTAAAGGCACGTGTTTCTCGAACATGCGCTTCCAGCTTAATCGTCGATTTTGAAAACGCTTGCGCTGGACTGAGTTATTTCATTTTTATTTTTCTAAGAACACACACGCACGCACACACTCTCTCTCTCTCTTGGTTTCGGTGACTGTTGGCTTCCTTCATATATTTGTGAAACGAGCCCCTCATTTCATTTACCTTGCTTGCTATATATATATATATATATATGGGCATGTTCAGATAAGAACGGTAATCGAGGTCCCATGACCATTTTTTGTTTTCAATTATATTTTTATATGTGATGGGTAAATGTGTCCACACAAAGGAATGAACCTTAGTTTTGCAAGGAACTTTGTAGTTTTCTCGGAAAAAAATCGTATGTCACAAGAGGTGGAGAATGTCGTTTTTGCCACTTCTCAAAGTTGCAAGTTTGGAGCATCACTGCATGCACAATAAGTTGTTTTCGCGCATAATTATTTTTTCAGTACTTTATTACAACTTGTACTATACGAAGAAATAAAAAAACGTTTTCTTTCTCTGTCAATCTTCTGAGTAAAAAAATCGCAAATTTCGCTTCCGGAGCTGTGCGGTGCCAAAAAGGCACTTTTCAGGGCAAGCTTAGGGCAAGATGCGTAAAGATCTCCCGGCTGAATCTTTTTCTCTGTATTTTTCAGCTACTTTTAATCACTTCAGGCAAGTTTTGTAGCTCTACACTTGACCTATGTTTTTCAATATGGCCTCAAAATTGGCAGAAGTTCAAAAACGTCAAAAAAGTGACAACTTTGACTTGAATTTTAAAAAAAACATCATCATCGAATTTTATTAAAATTTGCCCTAATAATACTCAACATTTCATAATTATAAGGCTTTAAAAAAGTATTGCATTATATTGTTTTAAAGTATGGAAATAAATACAAAACGGACTTAATGATTTCAATCCCTACGACTGCTCAGTATTCCCTCTTAGAATGCGCAATCGTCAGAAGCTGGTTTTAGTATTGGTATTTTGTAAGTAAATTTTAAACGCTACAGTTGCTGAGTTCATAAGTGTAATTTGTAAGCATTTTTTCTATTACAATCAAAGGTCTAAAGCTCCTATTCGCTTTCGTACTGTTCTAACGGTGGGACCTAAATTACTGTAAGCATATTCCAACACGTTATTTTGGAGTGACGTGTGTGTAGGAGTAGTTTATGCAAACAATTAATGCACCCGTCGCACTTTCAAGGTGACTTTAACTGCTACCGCCGCTCAAGGGATGAACCGCGCTTTGCAGCCGCTCCTATAGCTATATAACGCCCGGCGCGACCCTGAAATTCACAGCATCATGTGTGCCGCCGCCGCACCGAGGCTTTAGCCGTCGCTATCATCTTTTCATCGCAACGCACCGAACGCCTAGCAGTTATGCCTCAGCCTTCGACCTTGAACCGAGATAACCCTTGTGAGCGGATGTTGTTCGGATCTCGAATTTTGTGTGTCGTTTACCAGGCCTGGTAGACCCGGTGGGGTCGTTTTCTGTACTCACGTGTTTTCTCTGCGCTGGAGCGCTCCCTCGACAAGCATACTTGGTATATCAGTCTCAGCTCGTACGCCAGACCGAAAGAACATCAGTGTCGACGGTGGGCAGCCTGTGTTAAAAATCCATTCATCTGTCCATCTCCTCTTTTTGGAAAAGCAGCTCTGGGCCCTGCATCCGTCACCTGCTCTTCTGTCTCGCGATAATCTCCGGAAGCGGTGAGCTTTTGCATTCATGAAGAGATTTCCGCGGCGAACGTTTTGTGCCGACTACTCAAAAAGGCACAAACAGAGAATTGAAAAAGGACGTAATTTTCGCAGTGTAAAGACACTCAATGTCGCTGCTCTCAAAAAAGTCCTACTTCCCGAAGAAGCTCTCCGAGTACGAGAAAGTGACTTCATCTGTCAGAATTGTTACCGTCGGTTCAAGGAATACATAGATAATATGCAGGCAGAGTCAACCGAAACATTAGAAGAATTCCGCCCTGGGGAAGAAATCGTAGAAAATTTAAATTCAAGTGTCAGCCTTACCTCCGAAATCTTGCCCCTAAAGCCACCGAGCGCTCTAAAAAACGCCTCAGACTTTCCTATGCAAAGCGAAAGCAGGAAGAGGTGGCAAGAGCTATGGTGACGAAAATACGATCTGGGATACAGGCAGCATATAATGTCCCAGAGACTTCGCGTGCGTCAGAAGAAAAGTGTGCGCAATGCAGCAGTTGGGAGGACAACCTACATGCTGCCTACAATAGGTGCACGTCCTTTCAAGAGCGTTGCCAGCTGCTGACACTGCTACCACGCAACCTAACCGTGAAATATGTGCAGGAAGTTATTCCAGAGGCAACGAGGTACGTTATCCAAAAATCGAAGAAGATGGTGGATGAGGAAGGCGTATGGTCAACACAGGAGAGATATACAAGATGTAAACTACAACAGGAAGACATTACCACCGTTTTGGAATATTACACCATGGATGAACTCGATTGCTCTAGACAGACTCCGAACAAAAAGGATGTTGTGAGAATCGAGAAGGAAGGAGAGAAAGAATGGATACCTAAACGCTTCATGACGCGGTCCTTGCGAGAAGCATTCCGCCTCTACAAGCAAGCTCACCCTGCCTCCCAGGTTGGCCTCACAAAATTCATATCCTTGCGTCCTAAGTGGGTGAAATGCTCGCCACAGTGGCAAATGTGTGTTTGTGTATGCTGTGCAAACTTTCAGTTGTGCCTCGTGGGACTGCAGAACGCGTCCGGAAGGTCGCTTTCTCCCGAAGATATGCAGAGCCTCTGCGTATGCCAGGAACCTACTGCGTCGTGTTTCCTTAGGAATTGTGAGCACTGTCCACAAGATGGCATTTTCACTTCGGAAAATTTTGAAATGAGCAGCGAGGACGAGGTGTTGATTGCTTCATGGGAATACGGTGAGCTCGTTAAAAAGACTCTGACCGCTTCATCATTTATGAGAAAATGTCTAAGAATGACCATGAAATGGATTCCCCACAACTATATTAGATCTGTGCAAGCAAGAGCAATACATGAAGAAAAACACAGCTGCAAGAGAGGTGCAATTGTTTTGCATTTTGATTTCGCCGAAAACTGGACAGTTGTGCTTCCAGACGCAGTACAAGCTTACCATTGGCAGAAAAAGCAGGTGACCGTGTTTACCTGCGTTGTCACGTCAAGAAAATCGACTCGGAACTACGCCGTAATTTCCGACGATATGTCTCATGATTCAGCTCATGCATGCTTGGCTCTGTCAAAAATCAAAACACACCTCGAAGACAACGCGCCAATCTACACCAAGATAACATATGTGAGCGACGGGGCTCCCGCTCACTTCAAGAATAAATATCACTTTCATGAGCTACAACGCAGTGAATGTCGAGAGACGAAATGGATGTTTTCGGCCACTGGACACGGCAAAAATGCTTGCGACGGCGTTGGTGGGCTTGTCAAACATCGAGCATCACACCACAACTTGCGGAAGCCTGCAAGTGAGTCCATACAAACAGCCAGCGGCTTCGTAGACGCAATTAAAGGAACGCTAAAGAACATCACCATTCTGGAGCTCCCACAGAGGGAGCTTGCAGACTTTCGCGAAACGAAGAAGGAAGAATGGAAAATGGCTAAGAAAGTGCCTGGAGTTCAGACGCTCCATATGTGGAAGTACGTTCAAACAAATGAAGGCAGTGCATCCTACGTGGCCTCCACCGCTGCTTCGGAATGGAAGAGACTGTGATCTGGTTTGTGCTTCGTGCTGGACAATATACTGTGCGCATACCGACTTCAACTGCTGCCGTTAATTTCTTGTTACGATTTTCTGAATTGCAATCGAAATTATTCCGGAGCCCTCCACTACGGCACCTCTCTCTTCCTTTCTTCTTTCACTCCCTCCTTTACCCTTCCCTTACGGCGCGGTTCAGGTGTCCAACTATATATGAGACAGATACTGCGCCATTTCCTTTCCCCCAAAAAACCAATTATCTGCATATAAAGCGGCATCCCATTTGTAAATTGCGTTCCTATTAAAACTCCTCCTGATTAAAAATCTCGCAGATAAATTGTTCCTCTCAGAAGACGACGTTCTGTCTCCTGACATTGCCCTGTAGAACCTTTGAACACAGAGGTAAACAGATGCAGGTACGGAAACGTCGGCTTCAGAAATACATTAATATAAATTTTTATATATAAAATTTTTTCTAGGAACCCACAAATTATCTAATATTTTTAAAAAATCGATTACATACCAATGTACCTTACGATGATAAATTAGAGAATACAAAAAAAAAACGTTTGACCGCCAGCAGTCAGTTCATCAGGTGAAATAACGAATTTATTCCCATTTTGACGCATTAAGAACGCCGCTAACAAGCGAGTAGAAGCTGTACAAACATTCAGGATGGTTCGCATATTGTGGTAATTGAAATGTAACCACGTTCAGTGAGTGCTAAATCAAATATCTGACAGTTACTATTTCTAAGAGGCAGTAATACGCAATTCTAGGTAACAAAAACATGAACTCAGTTTTGCATTTATTTTTATACTTTAAAACAAAATAATGCAACACTTTTTTGGTGTTTTAAAATTATCGAGTATTGAGTATTATTAGGGCATTTTTTAATAAAATTCGATGATGATGTTTTTTTTTTAAATTCAAGTCAAAGTTGTCACTTTTTTGAAGTTTTTGAACTTCTGCCAATTTTGAGGCCATATTGAAAAATATAGGTCAAGTGTACAGCTACAAAACTTGCCTGAAGTGATTAAAAGTAGCTGAAAAATACAGAGAAAAAGATTCTGTCGGGAGATCTTTACGCATCTTGCCCTAAGGCTGCCATGAAAAGTGCCTTTTTGGCACCGCACAGCTCCGGAAGCGAAGTTTGCGATTTTTTACTCAGAAGACTGACACAGCAAGAAAACGTTTTTTATATTATTCGTATAGTGCAAGTTGTAATAAAGTGCTGAAAAAATACTTATGCGCGAAAACAACTTATTGTGCATGCAGTGATGCTCCAAACTTGCAACTTTGCGAAGTGGCAAAAACGACATACTCCACCTCTTGTGACATACAATTTTTTTCCGAGAAAACCATGAAGTTCCTTGCAAAACTAAGGTTCATTCCTTTGTGTGGACACATTTACCCATCACATATAAAAATTTAATTGAAAACAAAAAATGGTCATGGGACCTCGATTACCGTTCTTATCTGAACATGGCCATATATATTTATATGACCATCCCAGCCCACCTATGACCATCCGGAATTGGTAGGTTGACCTTTAGGCAGAACCAACTTATTTTATACGGTATGAGTTATTAGGTAGTTTTAATGAGTGGCGGGTAGTTTTTGCTTTTTGCTGGGGCCCATTCCTGGCAGGACATGTGAAAGCATGTGTCAAAAAAAATAAAAAGAAATTTTTAATTCATTTGCAAATCGGTTCTATTTAAGAAAATTTGAGTTGCGCATCGTTTACCTGCCTCGTTGCTTCCTCAGATCAGAGCAAGCTTCTGGTATCTGCATGCGAATCTGGAAGACAGGATGGAGCACCATATTTTCACTTTTCATCTCTGTCTGCTTCTAACTGCTTGCCTTTGATTGGAGCATTACACGTTTATTGCTTTCAGTTATGTAAGCACTGGAATGTCATCCCGTGGGGAACTACAAACCAATTTAGACGGTGGGGCAGCAGAAAGTATATACGTTACACCCACCTCCTCGCCCTCCTTCCTTTTGTTGCCAGTGAGGGCTACATATTCCGTGTGTCACACCCCATTAAGCATTCGGTCGCAGCGCTTGTCAGTGGTCGTTTGTGTTTCTTCTAGTTCCTTATCCAAGTTTTGTATCCACTTCTTTTATATCAGGGCTACAAGTTGGGAAAGGGGGGGGGGGGGTCGACTAATATTCATCAATATACGGTAATTAACTGGCTCACTTTTGGTTATTACTTTATTACTGCACCTACAGTTGCTTATGTAATACATATCATTACACCAGACTCGCTACAAGCACTGCCTGATTTAGTTGGCAAGCACCACTACCAATAGACCGCAGCGATATCCTAGTGGTTTGAGCATCTACCTCTCATGCGGGAGGTGCAGGGTTCAATCCCCAGTGCCATCGGGTACCCACCGGTGATTCATTGGGTACAAGCATTCCCTTGGCCTGTTGCTCTGCTTCTTTTGGGTGAAATGCTTGAGAAATGTGTCTTTGACCCTACCTTGAGAACACAAAAACACCTTTGTCACAGATGGCCTAGCACTGTAAAAATTCATCATCATGATCATCATCACAGCTACCAATGGTGCCTTGCATAAATCACAGGTCTGGTAGAAATGGGTGGGCTTTGCTGGGCCCGGCTGGGAAAATATTTGTTCCTTCTTAAACACCAGTGTGTATTCTTTTTGCTTTCAGGGCTTCCCATGCGGCAGCAACAGCCACCTCTTCAGCTTCAACATCAGCAGCCACAGCATCAACAGCAGCTCCTTCATGGCCAGTTTGGAAACTCCTTCACACCTGGCACTCCCATCCAGCAGCAGCAGCAACATCATCAGCAGCAGCAGCGACAACAGCAGCATCAGCAGCAGCATCAGCAGCAGCATCAGCAGCAACAACAGCAACAACAACAACAGCTACAACCACAGCAGCTGCAGCAGCAACAGCAGCAGCCAGGCTCCTCTTTGGTCGATCACCCGTTCCAGCCAGGTTCAACATACCAAGGTGGACCTTTGACACGGCCACCTGGAGGCCCACCCCACATGGGACACCACCCGCCGGGACCAAACATGCTGGTAAGAGCCTTTGGCTTTGGAATATAGGCGAGTCCACTGTAATAGCCGTAGTTATAACGGATGCTCGTTTATTATCAATGCAAGTGCTGCTAGTGTGAAAAATGTATGAGGGCAGTGGCACTGACTCTCATATACAGGGAACAACTGTGAACTCTCCCTGTAGTGAAAAATCGCGCTTCCCTCAAGTGGAGACCGAAGAGCACCACACAGCCCCTGTGATGCAAAAAAAGCAGTACAAAAGGTGGTAGTGGAACTGAGGTAACCACTGGCCAAGCGTGCACAGGCAGGCTACAAAGCACACAAGGCTAGTCAATGCATGTGTGTATATGTTGGCTTGGGAAAATATCTAGTGGAAGGAGAAGTGCAGTGGGTGCAAAACAAGTCAGTGTTAAAGCGAAACTACTGCGCAGGGACAGTATTCAACCAATGCACGTGATACAAGAAGTTTGAATACCAGTCATGCGGCATTCCCTGCTGGCCTGTCTGGTCACTGAACATGTTTCACTTGACCAATCGGCTCCCCACCTTCTGTGCTACTGTTGCATTGAAGCAGTGCACAAATAGTGGAGTTGATACATTCTGCAAGCATGTGTGCTAGAGCTTCTTGGCTGCATGGGCTCTGGGACGACAGATTGCGCCGTCAAAACCTCCCGTGATCAAACGCAGGTGAATATAAGGGAACATGTTGTTAATGCAAAGCTGGCTGGACCTCCTGTCACCGTGGGTGGCTGTGTTGGTGTGGATCAGGGGTTCTCAAACTTGGTTTCGTGGGCTGCTTTTGTGGGTACCACAAGCACCCACGTTGGCCTGTCTCTCCTTTCCAGTACACTTCTGGCGGGCATGTGCAAAGCAGACGTAGTATGTGGTTTGTTAAAATTCATTTCAGAGCATTTGCTCTTCTTGGCTCATTCCTCAGCTTCTAGCCGTCTGCAGCACAGACCTTGGCAGCGCTCCAAGACGCTGTGTGCCTGTAACAGTGCTGTGTGTTTGTTTTGATGGGTGCACTGGTGGCTGTGGCTCACCTCAGCAAACTTGGCAGCATGCCAAGACACTGCTGCCCCCTGCAGCGCCAGTGCACATGTACATTTAGAACGCCGATAAGATGGTGTGGAAGGGGCATGACGCACAAGGCAATGTGTGTTATGTGCACTCGTGCACATGGTGACTGAAAGTATGGGCCGCACCGCCAAGCTAGCCAAGCCCAGACGAGACAAGACAAAAAAAAAAGCATGCACATCTCACCATATGTCTTTCCTGGCGATTCAATGGTGATGGTGGCACTGGGGTGAAGTTTTGCTGCCAGCGAGTCCATTTGCACGGGAAAGATACTATCTGTCGAAATTAGAAAGAAAAAAATGCTGAGAGCGCATTGATGTGAAGTTTTGCTGCCAGTGAGTCCATTTGCACGGGAAAGATAGCGTATCTGTCGAAATTAGAAAGGAAGAACTCTGACACTGCACTGATGCTGGAGCTGATAGAGGCAGACAGCCACGAAAAGCTGGACGAGGTGTCACTTGGTTCTGTTCGCAGCCCAGCCAGTCAAGTGTGCGAATGTAGGGGAACGTTTGTCTTGTGACTGTAGTTTTCTACACTCTGGTCTTGCGGTTAGAGGTACCATAAGCATAAATAAGAGATGGGCGTTGAATAAAAACTGATTGCTGAAAGCAAGAAGACGAACAAATGCATACAAACGTGAATGAATCAGAAAAAAAAAAAGCACAAAGGGTTCATTCTCAAGGAACACAGACTGGTTGTGATGCTTGTGACCACAGATTTTGATGCGGAAGGGGAGGAGGACTCCTTGACAGATGTTGAAGGATATGGGGGTTCCTTGAGGCAAAAAAGAAGTATAGTACGGTTTTACCATGGTTAAACCGAGTAGGCATGAAAAAGCATGTGTTCTGGCATCTGCGTGTGCACGCAGCCTCGTTTCTCGCTCTTCACCATCACACATTCTCTCCACTCGGTGGCAGCTGGCACAATGCTCCTCTGAACTTGCCTGAGCTTCCTCCCATTGGCTGCAGCTTGCGTGGCGCTCCTCCGATCTAACCAAAGTTACTCCAAGGCTTCAAACAAGATTCTCGGTTGGGACCGTGTTAAGTAGTGCTTTTGCACTTAGTTTTAGAACTGCTGGTGCTCGTACGTACTGTACGAGCACTCTCCAGCTGGCAGTAATCTGATATAAGTAGTGAGTGGGACAACCTGCCACCGTCATAAACGCTTCAACCGCAATTATATAGTTCTGTCGCACTGGACAGTCCTGAAAGCACTGTGGTACAGTCTGCGTTTGAAAAAGCAGATGGCCTTAATGCACTTTTTTAAAGAAATAAGCACCACTTCTGTCTGACTTTGTATTTGGATATAATATTAAAAGTCCATGTACTACAAATTTCAGATCAGCAAACGCAATCTGCATGGTCATCATGTTGTTTTAAATGGGTTCGCCTGCACTTGCACGCTGGGTAGTGAGTTCACTCGTTGCATAAATTTAATTGTTCCCCTTCAGCCAGCAGCAAGCTGTTTGGATATGCTGGCAAGGAGGAAAACGATTTCAAGCACACACAGCTAATGGACGCCCTGGCAGTGCAGTTTTAAAAATGAACTGCAGCTGCTTCTGCCCTAAGGGGGGACAGGGGTCTTGAGAGCCTGAAAATAGCAAAAAAAAAAGTGTTTTGATAATTGCTTTTTTAAAATTGCAGTCCATCTTCTACATATCTACGAATTTATTTGTTCCCTGATAAGTTTCGTTGTAATTCCACATCATCATCATCATCAGCCTTACTACACCCACTGCAAGGCAAAGGCCTCTCCCATGTGTCTCCAATTAACCCTGTCCTTTGCCAGCTGCATCCACCCTTTGCCTGCAAACTTCTTAATCTCATCCGCCCACCTAACCTTCTGCCGCCCCCTGCTACGCTTACTTTCTCTTGGAATTCATTCCGTTACCCTTAAGGACCAGCGGTTATCTTGCCTTCGCATTACATGCCCTGCCCAAGCCCATTTCTTTCTCTTGATTTCGACCAGGATGGCATTAACCCGTGTTTGTTCCCTCACCCACTCTGCCCGCTTCCGGTCTCTTAACGTTACACCTATCATTTTTCTTTCCATGGCTCGCTGCGTTGTCCTTAACTTAAGCTGAATTCCACATATAAGGCGCAAAAGAGCTCATCTTTGTTCGTTTTCTCAAAACAATTTTTTGACTGCTAGTTCAAAAAAAGGGAAGTTTTTGCTGCATCTAGAGCAGATAAAGGAATAAATCTTATTGCAGCGTGCTGCTAAATTATTAATGTATACAATGATGGGGAACGATTTCTCGACTTCTGCTTGCTAATTTTTTTGTGCACTGTAAATTAAACTGCCCGTTGACCAGTGTTCCCTGCATTGAATTTCAACAAGTTGTAAAATAACTACTATTGGCTTAATCAAAAAAGTACTTACTACATTGTATTCCTTGTACTGTATACTGTGTAGCCACATGTTAATAGTAGTTTTCTCGTCAGCATTTTTTTCTATTGTTTTTGCAAACAAAGGAGTGAAAATGTCTGATATCCTGAAAAATAATTTAGGTATCAGAAAAATGCTTACATATTTGAAGTCAGCATAAAAACCTGATTAAGTCTGTACATTTTCATTGCATTTAGTCCTGCAATAAAGGAAAAGATTTCTAAGACCCTTGGTCCAGGTTCTAACGTGACAGCATTAAGGAGCTCATGTCGCAGAAAAGCCGGTGTCATCGGCGTCGGCGTCTTTGGCCATGAGCGAAAAATGGCACATCTCGGTAGACACCTGAGCCGCGCCGTAAAGGAAGTGATTTTAACGCGACAGCGTTGTTTGATTGATTGACCGATTGATTGATCATTGATAGATCCTCAATTGATTGATTAAGATTGATTAATTGATCGATTTATTGGTCGCTGATCGATTGATTGATTAATTGGCTTCTCTTATGGCGCGACCCGGGTGTCCAGGGAGAAATGTGAGAGAGGCGTCATTTCCTTTCCTTAAAAGCAATTGTTCATTTCACACTCGCTGAGATATGTGAGACAGGCGTCCTTTCCTTAAATTGTCCAACGTCCTCCAATTTTTTCATTGCACATTTGACAGCTTTAGCTTGACTTGTGCAGGAGCAGCCGCAGCAGCGTCCATTCCACCAGCCTCCACCAGCACAGACCTCCGTGAGAGGTCCGTTTTCAACTGGGCAGGGTGCTGGTTCACCACGCTATGCCAACCAAGTGCCGACAAGCACCAGCTTTGGTGTGCCACCACATTTCCAGCCTTCTCCACCACATGAGCCCTTTGGCAAGCGTCCTGGTCCTCCTCTGGCTGCGTCCATACCACCCAAGGCAGTGCGCCTGGAAGCACCACGCATGGTGAGTCTGAGACATTTCCGTCAGGTTCCTCCATGGGGCATTGGGAACTTGCAACTTTCAAGCTATGTCTAGTACATGACTTGAAGTCCTGTATGTGTGAATAACTTGTTCTGTTGTCTTTTTCAATTATTCATTAGTCGGCTTGTGTGCGTTATTTTCTAGCGTGATCTTTGGTAACATACTTTGCATCATCTCTTATGTATACATATGAATAACAAGTATCATCTAGAGCTGGGGCTCCATTTAACATCTGGTAGTTCTAGTGTAGCGTACAAGCACTTACTTACACTATATGCAAGCACTTTGCGGGATGTTATGTTGTGTACACCGGCGCTTTCAGTTTAATGTATGCGAACGCAAACCGCAAATATTTCCTGCTTTTTTTTTTTTTTTCACGTAAGCCAGGACCAGCCAGGTTGTCCTGGCTGAATCCAAGCCAAGGTGAATCACTTGAAAACGACGCATCTTGTTAGGCTTAGGGACGCCGCAGCCACCGACCAAAAATTAAAAACGGGAAATCATCACTAATTATTTGTGCTGCAGATGAAATGAGGCAAAGCAAAAGCCCTGTGCGGCATTTATAGGTATGAGCATGCCAAGAAACACAGTAGCAATGACGAATTCTCTCTGAAGAGGGCTACCTGGATGCCGCCATCTTTTCAACACTAATCTCGCGTACATGAGGGCGAGGCACACTAAACTCAGATTTTACCATAGATTTTAACGTACACAAAAGCTCGGTCTCAGCCAGCGTTTAGCGCATGCGCACTGCACATCACGCTATTTTTAGCCTACATTATTCCTTTGCATATGTCTGTGTACGCTATACTAAAGCTGCCTATTCTTTTATCGTGTGTGCCCTTAATTGTAATGTGCTCTTGGTTTTCCTCGTCGGAATAAAAATGCCATACTGCATGAGTGACTACTGGCAATATAGTCAGATACAACCTGACTACATTCAGGACTGCCGCACAAAATTCTTCCGCGATAGAAAAGTAGTCCGTTGTTAAAGCTTTTCTTGTTACCGAAACAAGAAGCTGATCTCAAGATGAAATTATAAGCTCAGGAATTTTCATGCTTCTAGCTTGTTCGATATAGTTTAACATTAAAAAACTGATTTTGTTTTCTGTCGTGACTGATTAGCGCAGTAATACTTGAAGCTGCAGACTGCAGCCCATTGTTAGGAACTGCTGTATTTTGCGTTGTATCCTACTGATTTTTGGACTCAACATGACCGAAAAATGGTTCAAAAATTGCAGTCTGAAAAGTCGGTGAACTTAAAAAAAAAATCACTTTTCTGTAGAAAAACCAGCTTTAAAAATCACGAACGTCGTTGTTTCCCTCCATCCGTTTGCAAGCAATAACATTAGATTGTATTAGAGCCAAGCCATGTTTTCAAGTCCGCACCATCTCCCATCACCTATACCAGACCGATGCAGCCATACGTCATGTTTGAACGCATCATGTGAAGCAAGCACAGCTTGTTCTCGTGGGCAGCGATGGTCGTGAAGCAATGCATCTGACTGCACACCCTTCCCCATCTCCCCATCTGCCCTGCACCACGGGTGGCAGTGAGCTGTTGCAGACTCTGTTGTAGTTTGTGGTTAATGCAAGCATGTGTTCTGGCTCACATACTGTTCTGTGTAGACTACCACAATGGCAATGGAAAGCATGCCATTAACTCAAATGGCAACACTGGGGAACAAACAGCCAAGCCTATCCGTCCTAACAGAAAGTATGCCATTAACTCCGATGGCAACACTGGGGAACAAACAGCCAAGCCTGTCAGTCCTATCTGTCCAACTGACTCTGTTTAAATCCAAGATGGTGCCTTTCATGATGGTGAAGAACTGGTTGGTTGTGACAGCGATGCCCACTCGCGTCTGCTATATTAGATAGAAACAAACTTTCAGACAAGAAACAATTTCTACAGTATTGCTGGCATCTGTTTTATTTCAAAAAATTGAAATTTTGGACTCTACAGATTACAGATTCAGAAATGTCAGTCACGAATATGTACACTTTCTTATGAAGTGCGCGATGGTTTTAGCAAAGTCTGAAATATCATGCAAGACGAAATTATTGGGGTCCGAAAAATTTTTCGCCTACTTAATCTGCACTGCATCGCATACATTTGGTGTATATCCATTACAAGTCTGGCACAGTCCTTGGAAATAATTTGCCCATCACCAGTAAAACCGACAATGGTGCACAACGTCCATCCATGCCGTCATATGTGTTCATGCCTCTTGCTCCCTCGTGGCTGTTGCTGATAGTGTGTGACATTTCTGGTGCCTTTTTGTCTTGAGTTACTTAAGGGAACAATTGGTGATGAAAGCCCAACAATCTGTGTACAGTGGTTGCTACGGCTAATGGTTTACCGGTGCATTGGTTCATGGTGCAATGACATTTTATGCTTCTGCTTGCTGTTAGCACTGTGAATGACTTCAGGTAAGTTTTTTACATCAACCATCAAATACACTTGGCGACTGTAATACTTGGTGACTCACTGCAGTTGCCGATATTATCTGATAGCTGATTTCTCTGTTTTCCTTTCCTGTCATCATTATGGTGTTTTATTTCTAGCCTTTTCATTAGCCTTTATGTTTTGTCGTCATAGGTGAGCACTGGCAACATGTTTCAGTTGCATGCTACTCTTTTAAGGAATATGTGTTGATGGAAGTGGAATTGTGTATGGTGTGTGGTAGACATGAAACCTATTCCCACATTCTTTTTGAAGAAACTGAGCTGTTAATTGAGGATGCGCAATTTTCCCATGATGTTTTGGCTTTGCTTCGTACATGTCTGGCTGTTGCCCTTGTCCATTTGTCCATGACTTCATTTTTTGAGACACGAACCCTTAATGATTCAGGAATCGCCAGTCTGGCTGTCGCGAGGGTGCAGGCTACAAACCAGTCATTTAATTCGTCAGTACTGACTTCTTGACTACTCTTCCGATCTAGCGTATTTTTTCTGGGAAAAGGGGCCTGTTAGCAAGATTAATTTTCGTGTTTGTGTTTGGATTATTTGTTGTGAACCCGTCACACTGCTGACACCTGGGCAGTGATAAACACAAAATGGTGCAGCAGTGTGCTGCAGTGAGTGCTGCTGTTTTATAGCCAGTGCCAACAGGGCCACACTGCTGATTAGATGGTTTCATATATAATTCCAATGTGAGGACCCATTTTGGTTGGCTTCTTTTTTTTTTTTTTTTGGAAGATGTGTGCATAGAAATTGAGCAAATGCAGTAAGTCCATTGTCTCCGACAGCTTCGAAAGCCAGGCCAGGGACCACCAGGTCGCACAGTGAACAACGCCAACATCAAAGAGGTGCCCATCCTGGACTACTTGCCACCTCCAGAGCCTGAAAAGGCCACACTTCCGCCGGCAATTGAAGAGGTGAGCTTCCCAAGAAACCTCCACTAGCTTTGACTTCATATAAGTCTTCACCTGTTTATTATGTGTTCACTTGAGACATGAGTGTTGTTCACGGGATCCTGTGTGTTATCCCATAGGCTGTTTTTTGCCGTTATAGTGCACTTTGGAACATGTTACTATCGCACCTCAATAGAATGAACACTGATATTGTTAATCTCTAGCTATCTAGAACTCCTCTTAAATATATTTAACAAACAAATATGGTTTTTACTTAGTTTATCGAATGCGGTTGGCCATAAAACAGATACGGTCGATCCCCATTCATGTGGACGACCATACTTTTTCTATGTATTTTTGCCTCTTTTTAATAAGAAAACTCCCTGTCTGGACAGTAAACAGGGTGGGTGCCTGAGGCCTTAGGAGCCCATCTAGTTTTGCTGGATGGCGATGAGAACAATACCTCAGCTGCTCCGACCAGATCGAGTATATCAGTGTAGGCACCTGCAAAAGGCAGGGTGAAAGTGGAATTACCTGAGTGATGGTCTTTTTTTTCTCTCTGGCTTCATGCTTTACAGTGCCAAGGGGCCCATTTAACGCATCTTATCATTTGCCATATTGCATGAATGGCAGTGTAAAATCTGAAACTGTTTCGTCCTCAAGAGTAGGTGTAAGCATGAAATGCACTGCAGTAAAGGCATAGCATATTCTAGGATGGCCCTTAGATACTGATACAGTGTAATCCGCTTATAACGATACCAGATATAACACTATATCGCTTGTAACGATAAAATTCTTTAGATTTATCAATTCTCCCATTGGTGCTATGTAAAAATGAACCGTATATAACGATACAATTACGGCAAAATAACGGATATGACGATAGGGCTCTGGTCGTTTGAATGGTGTTTACCACCAAAATTTGTCTGAAAGTTTGATAAAAAATAAAATACTTTGAAGTGAATGACGTAAAAACTTTGCGAACGGACCGGCGTGCCGAAATTCGTGAAGGAGCGTTGCCTACGGCCTCGGGAATCAAGCGCTTTCATCGTCACAATCGCCGGAGGGAGGAGCTCTTTTGGCCACTGCCGCGCATTGCTGTCTCACACAAATATAGTTTCTGCCCGAGATGGTTGATAATTTACTCTTTTTTTTTTAAGCGTTTCCTTTTCTTGCGTGTTCCCCGATTTCGCGCTGTCCACACTGCAGTCTTTGGCAGAGTGCCGAGACGCTGCGCGCTCTTGACAGGAGCACGGGTGGCGGTGGCTACATGCATACACGCATGGGGGAATGCATGGGTATGTTCTCTTTGCTTCTTTTTTTTTTTTTGCCAGTTCTGATGTAACAATAATTGGTTATAATGATAGGATTTTCTGGTTTTCTCAATATCATTATAAGTGGACTTCACTGTAGCCCCACTCGAGCCTTGGGGAGTGTCCCACATTAACTGCTTTTCCTTCCTAAGCTTTCCTTCCCGTGCGACAGTGCGCTTGGCTTTTTTTACCGCTTTTTGTGTATGGCAACTGGTGTGACTAGGTGGGCCACCTAGGTCACATGACTTTGCGGTGTCATCACAACCTGTCCACTGGATTTTGAGCAAACTGACCACTATTGCAGGTGGCAATTAAATTAATGATTGGTCACGAGAGGTTCCTTGGGAAAAGCAACCTAGGTCTCACAAGCCCCCATTGGTGGCAGCAGATCACGGCAGTGGTGCATTGCTTAACCATTGCACCCCTGTGCCAGCAGTGGTATGAGGACTCCTAGTGATCTGTGCATGTGAAGTAGAGAATGACCAATTCCGTATATATGGGCATTGACCTATTAACGCTATCGCGTCATACCCTTAAGTGGTAGCTTAAGTGTTCCGTCAGTTTTTTTTTTCACGATTCATTATTATGGATGACTCGCTTGATAGACAGCTTTGCCCAGGCACCCAAGTGTCTATATAAGTGAGGAACGGCTGTTTATCGGAACCCCCCAGCGCCAAGCCATGCCCGCTCAGTGGACTGACGGCAGGCTTCGCCTCAATACACAAGTGACTGGTGGTAATGAGGCAAGTGTTTGTGCCTAGGTTTGCACTTTTATCTCGCACTCACGAACGGTACCACGGAAGGCACAACAGCCTGGAGGGTTGGTAGCCAGGACACATTCACACCTCTCCAACTTGTCTGTCGACAGTGCCTAAAAAGCAGTGGCATGGACGGTTGTATCAAGTTGCTGCCTTGCAGTAACCATCCTGCACTCATGTCGACTGTCACGGAAGTGGTGAAAATGATGATTGCTTTAGCTCTGATGTACCAGCACCACTTTTCATGCACCGCGGCTGTAAGGTGGAGAAGCCAGCCTTGCTGGCAGTTAGCCTGTTGCGTGCTGGCAGTGCTGTGGGAAGCCGACCTAACTGATGCTTGGTGTTTTGCGGTCTTCGTAACCGCCTCTAGTGCCTTCAAAGCAGCACTAAATTTGGGAAAGGTTTCCTTGCTTCTCTAGTAAGGATGACCTGAGCTGCTATCCCTTCACTGACTAAATTGCACTGCTCTTAGGTGTGTTTTTGATGAAATTTTATATTACAAATTTTGGCCGTGTCAAACTGCTTTGTTTTTTACCTGTTCACTGTAACGAGGTTTGACTGTATTAAGTTGCTCAAGAAAGCTCCTGCTCAAATTTTTTTTAGTATAGCCGTTTTTTTTTTTTTGCTAAGCTACTTTGTGATAAAAATTAATCTGCTCCAGATTACTCAAAATTGAGAACTTAGATGTTTGAACTTATTAACCAAGTAGTATCAGTGCTCCAGGATTGCTCTAGTGCACGTATAGGCTGCCCCCCTTGGTTACTCACGTGGTGGTCATGCTTTTATATCCATGTATTAGTTTCAGTTCAAAGTAGGTTCAAACGGTGCACCCATTGTGGAAAGAAGCAATTAGATATCTTAAGATCAGAATATCCAGTTATGGAATTTTTTGTCAAATATTTCTAGTATTTGCGAAGTTCATAAAGATTTATTATCTTTCCTCAGGGATGCTCTATGTTAATTGTAAGCAAACAAAAGTTTTTGAATGCTTAAACTGGATTATGCCATGTTCTGTTCAGGATGCGGCCACGCAAGAGCTTCGGCGCAAAATCGAGGAACAGAAGAAGTTGCGGGAGCAGGTAATGCGTATCAAAGAGGAGCGCCGCAAGCTGGCAGTCATGCAGCGGCAGAAGAACCTGCTCGAGCAGCGACTTCAGGCTACCAGCCAGCCGCCGCCAGGTCAGTTCTCAGCAGCAAGAAGGGAGCAGGCTGCAGCCGTTATTGCATGCTGTCAAGGTGGTGGAAAGTGTGGCTATGTTGGCTTGCTGGAGAGTTTTCTAGGCATATTATACCACAGACTTGTCTCTCGACATATGGTGCTCAACAGTGCCAAATCCTGATTGGCACTTTACCTTCATGCGAAGGATACTAGTGCAGCTGGAATACATGAGTGCAAGCCTCCTCAGTGGCTCAGTGGTTATGGTGCTCAGCTGCTGACCTTGAAAGACATGGGTTGAGATTTTGGTTGCAGCGCTCGCATTTAGATGTCCCTCATAGCCTGAGTGGCTTTGGGACGTTAGACCCCATAAAACCAAACCATACTTCAACGCAGGTATGGATACAGAGTACAACAGAGGGCATGTTAAGGCTGTCACTTCTTTACCTGAAGGGGGCGAGTTAAAGAAATTATAGAAGTGTCACTTCTTTCTTCACCTGGTGTGCACACTGGGACATCAGCACATGTGGAATCAAACAACAGCAGAGAAGAAAGATCATCCACATTGAAGCTCTGAAACAAATTCATCAAACACGGTCAGCTAAACATCAAACCAGGTTTCCGCCGTGGTGTCGGTTTCTCTTCTTGTAGAGCCTGACAGTCCTTGGCAAAGAAGAAATTAGATATCTTAAGATCAGGATATTCAGTTGTGGAATTTTTGGTCAAATATTTCTAGCTTTTGCGTCAAACCAGGTTTCCGCCGTAAAGCTGTAAAGCTATAACGTGAATGTATGGGAAAAAGTATGGCTACATCGGACAAAAATTAACCATCACATCCGATGGATCGAACATCAAAAAACGCTGGTCAACTCAAGAAGCTGGCTTACATCTCCGGCAGTGAATTCAATCTCTGGGGATCAGGTAACACAGTTGAAACCAATTATATCAAACTCGGTTAGCAATGAATTCAATCTCAGGGGATCAGGTAATACAGTTGAAACCAATTATATCAAACTCGGTTAGATCAGACAAAAATTTACTATCACATCCGATGGGTCGAGCATCAGAAAACGCTGGTCAACTCAAGAAGCTGGCTTTCCCTCAACACATCTCCAGCAGTGAGCTTACCTACAGGTCCAGCCGAACTTTGTGCAAAACTGGGCAACTAAAAAAAAAAAAGAGACTTCTGAGCACATCTCTGAATTTTAGATTTTTTTGTCTCTTTGTGCACGATGGCAGCCACAAAATTGCAGAACGCCACCTTTTTCATGCAACTGGAAGTTATCAAGTGAGTTGAACGAGGTGAGAAGAAATCCAAAGTCACCGTAGTGTACAAGACTCTGAGAGGCACACTGAGTACCATTTTGAGGAACAAGGCTATAGCGGAGAAGACCTGTCAATCTCGGCGCCAGATATGTGTATGCACAGCTGCACATGATGTTGAGGTGGCTGTGTACAAATGGTCTCTCGATGCGCGATCATGAAATGTTCCCATTTCCGTCCCCTTGATTCAGCAGAACGCAAAGGATTTCGCTTTTTCCCAACAGACCCAACTTCTACGGCGGCTTCGGTTGGATGCAGCACTTTAAAGGGGCTCTGGAGAAGGCTCTTAATAAAGTTGCAGTATGCCTGGGATGTTAAAAGGCGCTATGTCACAAATATCCTCCAGCAAGAATTTTTTTAATGCATTTTGTAGAAGCTCAGTTGTAATCAAAATTTGAATTTAAGCGTCTTTGCGCCGTAGCCTTTCCTGTCGTCATTTTTTGCAGACTCAGAGATCGGCACTTCTCCACTGGTTCCAATGCCAATGCGTGTGGGAGCTCCCCGAAAGGAAGGAGCTCCCCGAGAGGAAGGAGCTTCCCGACTCGCTGGTGCAATGCGACTGACTGGCCATGGTCATAGGTAGCTGCGTGACGGCTGAATGAATATAACCAATAGCCTCTACTTAACTGGTATATGCGAGAGCATGAGACGGAGGAAGGAGCGAACATGAAAAAAATCGCCAGAAAGGGCTCTCTAACTTTCGTGTACATTATGGGTTCTCGGCTGCATTTAGAAGTTTTTATTTGGCTCAGGTGTTCATGTCAACATAATGTAGTGAATGAGTGAGTTTATGTACTCTCCCCAGAAGGTATTTCAGGGTCCTTTTAAACCTTTAAAAAGCGTCAAGGCAATCGCTGTAGAGAGCTGCGCCATGGACATCAACACTGTGAACAAGTGGATTGAATAAACTCACAGCTAGGTACCGGCCCTGTGATATCTTCAACGTGGACGAAACTGCGTTATTTTGGCAGATGTTTCCGAACAAGACACTGTCATGTCATGACGACCAGGCCCCCAGTGGGAAAATGAATGAGGCTAGAATATCAGTTTTGCTCGCTACAAACATGGATGGATCGACGAAGCTCTGACCATTTGTGGTGGGTTAAAACAAATCTTTCTGATGCTTCAGGAATGTACTTTCAGTTCAGATGACCTACACGTCCAGTGAGAAAGCGTGGCTGGTTATAGGAAAAGCCTGATCGAAAGTCTTCTACAGAACCTGAGAGCTGGAGGAGAGCTCAATATCATCCCTCTCAAGTCGACTGAGCAGCGCTTGGGTTGTACGCAAGGACTGAACCTGCAAAATTGTTTTCTCACTTGACCTGTTCAGGCGCAGTTTTCCGTTTCCATCGAAAACAATTCTTCTTTTCACTTAAATAGTATATTTAACCCTCAAGAAAGACATCGGTTAGTTTACCAGCACATAATATCAGTGGTAATGTTTTACGAGGATGTGCAAAATTTTGTATAAAGTGTCATAATTCATGGAAATATCAGCATCAAAATGCAAGGACTTGTCAAGTGTATGCACAAAGGATCATGGACTCAATTTTGATTATCGAGATACTCATTTCTCTTGAAATTGCGAAAAAAATATTTATATTGTTACTCGTGGCTAAATCTGTCTGCATAAGAAAGGCAAACGGCATTCTGCCTCGTTCACTGTTTTGTGTAATGTTATTTACTGTGCTTGCTATCTGCCACTAAAGTGTCTCATTTGCGACATTAAGGATGCTAAATTCATCTGAAACACATAAATCGCTGCTGAGTGTGCCACACTCGCTGTAAAAGGTGGAAGTTCACTCTGTACACAATTGCATACAAAGTGCCTCAAAGATTTAAAACAAAAAATGTTCCTATTAAACTTTCAGAAATAAATGGCACTGAATGGCTCTGTGCGACTTACTGTCTTTCATGTTTCTACTTGGACCACCTCACTATGCAATTGATGGCTGAATATGCCTCAAAAAGAAAATTTTCTCAAATTTAGAATTTTTTGCTGATATGCCTAAAGTTTTTCTATCTCTGAAGCATTTTTACCGGCTTCTTTGCCTTCTGGGCAACTTCTCAAAATAGTTGGAATGACTACTGCGAGAACATAAAGTTTGCTAAAAAATTTCAAATTTCCATATTTTTGTACTTTCTTCCATGTTTTATATTTTAAAAAATAAATCATGTTTAGTTTACTCCATACGAAAGTGCAATGTCTTTTATTTATATGGTTTGGTTTATGGGGATTTAACGTCCCAAAGCGACTCAGGCTATGAGAGACGCTGTAGTGAAGGGCTCCGGGAATTTCGACCACCTGGGGTTCTTTAACGTGCACTGACATCGCACAGTACACAGGCCTCTAGAATTTCGCCTCCATTGAAGTTCGACCGCCGCGGCCGGGATCGAACCCACGTCTTTCGGGCCAGCAGCTGAGCGCCATAACCATTCAGCCACCGCATCGGCTTTTATTTATATGAAAAAGGTATTGTAGTTGTGTAAAAAAGTTGTGTTTTACAAATTTTTTTGTAAGACTAGGTTTTGCTAGCACTTGCAAAGTTAAGATGAAAGCCAGGACACAAAAAAAGAAAATTTGCACCAGAAACAAGCGGGGTAATATTTGTCATAATAGCACGGTAGGCTACGATTTTTTGTAAAGAAGTCGAAGTTGGTTAAATGCAAAGTTCGGATCAGTTAGTGTGTAATGACCGTGCTACTTTTATATCGAGTTACACGTTTTATCAAGCTCGCAGACATTCATTGGCAAATTCGATATATGCAAGTTCCACTGTAAATACAAAAACTGCACTCATGGTTGAGTTGTGAACTGAACTGTCAATCTCTCAGTTTGAAGGCTCAAGCTCTTCTGACTGTGTAATTAGCCCTTCAGCACCACTGTGGTTTCAAAAGAGCTAATGCAGTGTATTTTGAAGAGAATTCTCAGGCATTGCACTGTGATAAAGATGGAGATGGCGTGCTGAGAGTCTCGATGGTGAGTAGGTTGTCACGCAATAAAAACTATTTTGCTTCAGTCTACCTCTTGTTGTAATGTGATCTCTTCTCCTTTGAAGGTGGGTGTATTGCCTTCTGATCACAGCATTTTTTTCTATGGCCTGTACCAGGGGACAGGCCTGTACCAGGGGACAGCATGGCTTCTGGTGTGGCCAGCAGCTCCTCTGAACAGCCACAGCCTCCAGCCAGCACAAGCGGAGGAGTGAAGCAGCGGCTGGGAACAAGGCCAGCAGCAGCTGCCTCTCAGCAGGCCGAGGTTTCGCCTGTTCTCAAGAAGGTGGTCATCGTGAGGCGGACAGCACAGCAGCAGACATCTCCATCTGCAATGGCAACTCCACACCCCGGCCTTGCCAACCAAACAAATTCAGAGGTGCGTGGCAACACATGGGCTAACTTCTCGCGGTTTGTTCTCACACCTAGATTTCCGTCATTGAATTGGAATCATGCACTAGGGGTAGACAGTATTGACTAGGGTAGACTGTTGCTGATGTTAGCTTCATATGTAAGGGGAGTGCATGAATACAGTAGCTTACCGATTTTTCAGATTCCTAGTAATTCGGACTTGCGCGATGTTTCAGACCTCATTGAGGAATTGTCACGCAACTCATAGGAACGTGTACATATTCATGACCAATATTTCAGATTGTGGAGTCCAAAAGTTTGATTTTTCGGTGACTTAGGCACGATTCCCATAGTGCCAGGCAGATGAGGCGGGCAGATCTGCAATGTCGCGACCGTTGTGGCAAATAGAAACAGACCGTTCTTGATTTGCAGGGTGCATGCATTCGTTTGTGGCATGACCTGTGGCCACATCTCACTGTCTGCTATTGTAACATGAAATGATGCGGACATGACTAAAGCTTGATTCTGACTTAATTGTCTGATATTATCGTTTGTAAGTGAAACGTGTGGGAGTGGGGAAAATCTCGTTCCTTAAAGCTGGTTTTTTGCAGAAAAATGATTTTTTGAAGTTGACGGCTTTTTTGGTCTTCGATTATTTGGACCATTTTCTGAGTCCCCTCAGGTCCAAAAAATCGGTCAGTAACTGTAATCAAGTTTCAACTTTATCATGTGTCAGTAACGCGGGTTTAATTATGTAACATGATTACAAGATACCGGCCAACTCGGCCGGTGGTTACATAGAGTGAGAGTGAGCAATTGACAGCTGGGCGGCGGTGCCAGAGGGCGGTGCAGCCATGTTGATGGTGATAGCGATAGCTGCAGCCACAGTTGCCCATCCACCGACACTACACTTTTTCGCCCTTAAGTGACAGTCCCGAAATCTTAGTGGGGGTCATCTTTGGTCCTGTGGTATGTGGCTGCTGGGTGGTGTCCAATTTCCTCCTGGTTGTCACTGGCAGCCCCGTTGAAGTAGAATGGGCTTGAACGATTACGCAGCTGAGCCACATGCCAGCACCACCTATATCCATCCAGCATGCAAACTTCGTACGAAAGAGATCCGGTGACCGATGAAATTACTCCGGGCACCTGCTTCCTATGCCTTGACAGTTCCTTGCATACACTGCATTGTCAGGACAAAACTGCTGCACTCGTGATCTGCTATGAAGTAATGCTTGAAAGATGCTTCATCCAGTGCACAATCTGGGTGCAACCGATCGACAGCTGATTGCAGGTGCTTGCTACCCAATCAAAAGTTCAGCAGGGCTCTTCCCAGTGGTCATGCTAGGCAAATTGTGCCTACCCAGCAGGAAACGAGAAAGCTTTATGGCCCAATTTCCCTCCGACAACTTGCGTAGCACTTGCTTGGTTTCTTGAACCATTCTTTCTATTTGTCCATTCGAGGACGGGTGATACAATGGCACGGTGATGTGCCGGATCTGATTCTTTAAAGCAAAATCTGCAAATTTTGCCGACGTGAATGCAGTGCTGGCGTCCGTCACTAGGACTTCTGGAATGCCAAGAACGAGCAAACATAGCCCGCAGCTCCTTGAACAGTGCTGTGGTGGACACCGATTCTATGAGAGATACTTCCAACCATTTGTAATGTGAATCAATGACCAACAAAAAAACTATGTTAAGGGGCCAGCAAAGTCTATATGCAAGTGAGTCCAAGGATTCCTTGTGAACTCCCATGGGGGCACTGGTGCTTTACTCTGAGCAGAGTGAGCTTCTTTGCACACTTGGCACTCAGCCACCTTTTTCTCAATGTGACTGTCGATGCCAGGCCACCAGACCGTGCTGCGAGCCAGACCCTTCATGTGCACCACCCCAGAATGTGTGCTATAAAGAACGTTGAGGGCTTGATCCTGCACAGGCCTCGGAATTACTACACGAGAGCCTCAAAGCACTCAGTCTCGGTAGACTGACAGCTCTTCTCCAACATGGAGTTTCTTCAACACCGAGTTTCTCCAACACGGAGTTTCTCCAGCGCGGAATTTCCCCAGTGCAGAGTTTCTCAAACGCGGAGTTCCTCCTGTGCGGAGTTTCTCTGACAGCTCAGTCTTCCTTGTCACAAAAGTGCGGAAATCTTCTGGTACTGTCTTGGCCGGCCGGCCTTGCAAAATCCAACGATGGGCCCTTGAGAGAATGGGGTCATTCTGTGTTAAAGCTGCTACCTTGTCTGAATCCAGCGGAACTTCTGGCGCTGTTTTTATCAGCAAGATATCTCCCAGTGGTGACACACTCCTCGGCGGGAAGCGGTAGACGACTGAAAACGTCGGCATGTGACATCTTGGAGCCTGGCACTTGAAACAGTTTGTAGTTGTACGACGAGAATAGCATACTCCAGCGCACTATTCGAGGTTACAATACTGTAAGCACTAGTTTGGCATGATGCAATAGTCCCAGCAGAGGTTTCTGATCCGTCCAGAGTTGAAACTTCCAACCAAGAACATGCTGGTGAAATTCTTGATTCCAAATAGTAAGGCCAAAGGTTCACGGTCTGTCTGCACGTAGGTGTACTTTGCCCGGGACAATGTTCGAGATGCAAAGGCTGCTGGTCTTCCCACGCCGTCTTCCCCCACTTGGCTCAGCACCACTCCTAATCCATACGGAGAGGCATCACAGGCCAATATGATGGGACGTGACACATCATAATGTGCCCAAACGGCTGAAGGTTCCAGGAGGCCCTTAGCAAATTGGTATGCCTCTGCTTCCACCTTCATCCAGGCCCACTTTTTGTCGTTATCCAAGAGGCACTAAAGTGGCTCTAACACATGGGCAGCTCCTTTCAGAAACCAGCCATAAAAATCAGAGTCCCCAAAAATGATTGCAGCTTCTTCTTGTTCGTCGGCTCCAGCTCGTTGTTCAGTTCTGGAGCTTGCTTCATGGCGTCTACCTTTTCTGCTGAAGGGCTTACTCCGTCCTTGTTCCGTCCAGGTGCATCACTTCCTCGACTCTGAAGGCACTCTTGTCCACATTCAGGTGAAGTCCATGCTCTTTGATGTGTTGCAGCACCTTCTGGAGCCTTTCATCGTGCTCCATGACTGTCTTCCCAACAATGGGAATATCGTCCAGAAAACACTGAACTCCCTCTAGGCCACTCTAAAGTCCTTCTATGTAGGGCTGGAAAATAGCTACGGCCACCGCCACCCCCAGCTGCAATCGGGTCACCTTGAAAAGTCCCAAGCATGGTATGGCGAAGTCTTCATCCACAGCCGGCTGTTGATAAGCCTGATCAAAATCAGGGCGAGAAAATACTGCACAACTGTGTAGTCTCGATAGCAGTTGCTCAACTGCAAGCAACAGGTAAGTCTCCCACTTGACAACTGGATTGTGGGTTCACTTCTAATTTCTTCAAATTCTCATCTTCCCATTCTTCTTTAGAACTGGAACAATGGGTGTCGCCCATTGGGAATGCTTGACTGGCACATAAATTCTTTGCTCCACCGGCTTGTCAGTGACTTCGTCCACCTTCGGTAGAAGTGCAAATCTGATGTCCCTCATGTAATGTCCTTCGTGGACCTTTGAGGAACAAATAAATAAATAAATAAATAAATGGTGCTTGGCATGACTTGTGAAACTTGGGTGTGGCTTAGTCATCCACTTTGATCCGCACTGGGTGCCCTTTGCTCTTGCCTAACTCAGGCTTAAATACATATGAAAAATCTTCCAGTAGAGCCGTCACCTCTATAGCCTGCCCGTGCTAGCACTTCGTTAGTCGGCGACTTCCCTCCAAAGCCTTGGACCTCGGAAATTCTTCGAGCTGATGTAACCTTTCCAAGGAAATGCCAAAAGGCTGAAAGCAGTCTCTCCCCAGGATGCAATTCCCAGAACCCTTCGTAACGAGAAAAGGAAGCTTTGCTTCTCTACCACTGTACCCGACGATAACTTCCACCTTGCCCACAATGTGGACACACTGCTGCGTATACAGACGCACCTTCAGAGTGCAAGGTCGAAGTGCGTTCTTAAGATTATCATCTTGTACAGGGTTCTCAGGTTGACAATGAGCACACAGAACGAATGTCTACCTCCACGGATACAGGACTTCCGTTGATGCTGACAGTTGTGGTAAAAGTGAATAATTCGCTTGTGATCTGGTAAAGTCCGTAGCCTCCGGTGCGTCTGCACTTGCCTGCACTTGGCTTGCTAGGACGGTTGCTGCTGCCTTTGGCCTTACACCTTGATGGATTTTCTGACAGTAGGATCGGACGATGGCGCCCCTTCTTGCAGAAATGGCACTCTGCGTTCCGAACCCACAACCTACCGCGTAGTGGTCGCTGTTGCATTGAAAGTACCGTGCTCCACTTTGTGTGTCAACGCCCTTGGCCGCTTTGTGGATTCGATGCATATCAGTCACCGCAGAAGTTGCTGCCCTGATGTGTTCGGTTTGCCGTGTCCAACGCAGGCTCAGCCAGCAGGCGCCGCTGCAGCCCTTCGTCACAAACTCCGCAGGCAAGACAGTCTCAGGGCATGTCCTGCAGCGTGTCGCCAAAGTCTCAGTACTCGGACAGTCGCCGCAGGTCGGCAACAAAGTCCGTGGTAGTCTCCCCCAGCCACTGTCCTCGCTTATGAAATGCAAAATGTTGAACCATCATGGAAGGCTTCGGCGTGAAGTGGTTGGTCAACTTGGACACAATGTCCGCATAGGTCATCTCTGCTGGTGTCTTCAGCGTACAGAGTGAGCGGAAAATAGCGTATGTAGCAGGCCTGCAGACGCTGTACAGTACTGCTCACTGTTGCTCATCTTTGGCTGCACCGTTCGCTGTAAAATAGAACTGGAGCCGCTTCAGATATATTGGTGAAGCCTCGGTGCGGTCCGGGGAAAACTCTTCAATTCAATGTGGCCGAGCCGGTCCACGCTGTTAGTCCCTGCTTCCGATGGCATGTGTGTTGTTCAGCATAGTTCCCAGCCGTATCAGCTCATGTCCGCCGCCGCTTGGTTGGCTTGGTCCTGCAACTTCACGTAGTACCTCGTCGCCAAAATTTCATGTACGCGTCAGTGATGCGGGTTTAATTATAACATAATTACATAATAATTTGGACTTGTAGAATATTTTGGACCTTGATGAGGCACCCTTAGTCACCCCATAGAAGCACATACATATTCGCGACGGACATTTCTGACCTCAAAAGTCCGAACGTTCGATTTTTCGGACTAAATTCAGTCGCCTGTGGGCCAAAATCGGCCATCTTAACGGCTTTTCGCCGGCGCAAAAGGCGCCATCTTAGATGGAGGTGGATTTACGCTCCAGTTGGATTGGCTTGACTTACTTTCGGTACTTCATCGTTGCCAGTAGAGGTCCCTGCGATCTCTGACACTTTGAGGTGGCAACCGGATTGTCATCGCTGTCAACTTGTTTCTGTCGCCGACGTTGTCGCGGGCAGTTACCACTTGTCTCATACGTTGAGAATTGGTTGTTGGGGGAAGGAAATTGTGCAGGAGCTATCTCACATCTCGGCGGGAAGGGATAAAGGAGGGACTGAGAGAAGAAAGGAAGAAAGAGGTGCCGTAATGGAGGACTCCGGAATAATTTCGACCACCTGGGGATCTTTAAAGTGCACTGACATCGCACAGCACACGGGCGCTTTTGCGTTTCGCCTCTATCAAAACGCGGCCACCGCGGTCGGGTTCCAACCCGGGTACTCCGGATCAGTAGCCGAGCGGCTTAACCACTGAGCCACCGCGGCGGGTCTCGTACGTTCGCCATTCGCCATTTCGTCACTTGGGTTTCTCTGACCGCATCGACCCAGTGGCGCTCAGTCTTCACGAAGTTACATCCGTTTTCCGTTTTGTGGTTGCGTCCGGTGGTTCCGCCGCGTTGAACGAAAAGTGCCTTATCTTTGCGTGTGTTTGACGAGCAGTGTGGTGCACACTCGTGTTGTGGACAACATGGCCCCGCTGGGTCCGTCAAAGAAGCGTGGGAAGTATTCCAACTAAATGTGGTGACCTTGCTTTCTAGCGTGCACAGTGAAAGCACAACTTTGGCGCAAATATAGGTGCAAATCATCGCCAGCAAGAGAAATTTGTCGCGAGGTAAAATCAGTTATATTTTTAAGCCGATTTCATCTCAATAAAGTGATTTTTTTGTACTTCACGGATTCTCGGACTGTTCGATTATTCGGACCATTTTTCGTGTCCCTTCGAGTCCGAAAAGTCGGTCGGCGACTGTATTGATACCACTAGCACTAAGCAGTGCCCCGCCCCGATGGCAGGCAGCAGACTTTACTGTTCGCACTAATGGCTGGTGTAGAGCGTGCCCACCACGGATTTCATATGTACACAACAGTTAGCGCAGCAGTACGTTCTGCTCTACAGATTCAAGCCCGCTGGCAGCAACATTTGTGCATAAATGGGCGCATACCGATTGTGGTCTGTCTCGGTTAAAGTTTTCATTCTGATCTGCTTGTTAAGGAGGCTCCTGGCATACTTGGTTTTCAATGGGGCAGAGATTGGGAAACTAAATAAATGTGTTACTTTGCGAATGCTGATAAACTGATGTTCGTTATATTGAGGTTCATCTGTATTTGTCCGTTAAAAAAAGGTGCTCCATCTGTCCCCTTTCCATCCCTATTTTCTTAGGAAAGAAAATGTGGGTTAGAAGTAGGAAACGTAAATGATATATCCATGTGCGTATGTGGGACTGTCCGAATACAACCTCATGCTACGCTGTGCCTCATTTTGCCTCTGCACATCTATGGTTTCACCACATTTCGAGCATGGCCCTTTCCAGGTGGCTGTTCCACGTGGCACAGGAAGTCTGCGAGGCAGAGGGGGCGCCACTGTGGTCAGCCGCCTTGGGCCCGTGCGCACGGCTGGCCTGGCTGCAACCAGTGCCTCTGGTGCACCACGGAAGGTCATTCGCATTGTGTCAAACAACGGGAGGCTGCAGGCAGTGAATGCTGCGGGCACAGCAGGAGGAATGATGCAGCCGCTGCAGGTGGCTCCTGGTACTGCAGGAGTGCGGCCCCATGTGAGCATTTGTGCAGGCTACATTTACGCAGCTCAGTGCCCTTCGAGCTTGTTGTAGTGCACCTTTAAAATTTGAAGAATATTTGCTAAATGAGGAGCTGTGGGGCTAATGAACAACGGCGAGGACTTTTCATTTAAATATTAATAAATAAAAAATATACTTGGCGTAGAATCTTGTGTGCAGGGCAGAAGTTTCAGGGGAGTGGTCAAAATGAGCACTGTAAGAGCTGCTGTAAGAAATGAAGAAGTGTCTTCTTTTTGCTCTGTTTGGGAGTACTGTGCACTGTACAAGCCCATGCAACTTGGCTGAGGTGTTGACAGCATACTCTGCATGCTGATTGTGTTAACTTTGCGTGTTCAGTAGGTGGTGTGGGCCCCTTTGGAAGCAGGAGACCTCACCTGTGCATAGGTTTTCGCTAGCATGCTTTTTATCTTAAGCGGTTTTTCAGTTCAGATTAATGGAGGCTTTTTTTAACACATGTTGGTAGAACCAAAGCACCATTTTAAGGTGAAAGCCTTAAATGGCCCATTAGCATCAAAACCCACCGTTGTTGTCGATGGCCAGGAAAAGTGGTCCTGAAATCCCCCAATGACATCATCAGCAAAAGAAATTCTTCAGAAGGTGCAGAGAATTGAATCAAGGACCTTCAGATTGCAAGGCGAGCATGCCAGCCATAGGCCATTGAACCGCATTGCCCCTTGGCATATAAAGGTGAACCTAGTGTATGCGTTGCCTTACGACTGCATGCTAATGAGTAGACATGTCGTTAGAAAGACAGTAAAAAACGTGCCATAATTTTTGGACTATAGTCCACGGACTATACATGTTTAAAAGCTGAAATTTTGCGTCATGCGGATTATCTATGTGTGCGGACATACATGATCTTATTTTTTCAGCTCATTTGTCAGAGCTGGAGAAACCTGCAGGTGGCTATGAAAGAAAAAAAAAAGTTCCCCGCATGGGTGTCTATGATATGTTACCATGCTAGATATAACATAGCGAAATCTGCTCCGATAAACAAGCAAATGCTGCCGGGGTAGCAAGAGTGGCTGCTTTCCAGTGCTTGTGTTTGTGAGCACATGCTCAAAGCCTCATGTATGTAAATAAATAATAAATATGTGGACGCATACAAGTAGATGTAACGCCAGGACTGGCACAGTCAGAACGGTTGTGATGGCTCCATAAAGATGGAGAGCCTTCTGAGCAGCATTCAAGCTGAGAGTAGTTGAGCGTGCGCAACACCAGAGCAGCGGCAAAAGAATTTGACATGAAGAAAGAAGTGTGTGGATGTGGGCCACTTCCTTGGAAGATATGAAGGAAATGCCTGTGCGGAAGAAAGCTCGAAGGCCGAGGCCACTGGCATGGCCAAATATCGAAAAAAAGCTTGCAGCATGGATATCACCACAGCGTAAATTGGGGAATTTCGTATTGGCAGTGAAAATCACTCATTGTTCTTACTATAGCTGCTGAAGAAGTTATCAAGAAAATCAAGGGCAGTCTTTTGTGGTGTGCCGAATTTATGAAGAGGAACCATGTGAATGTTTAACAGCTCAATATGGCAGGCCAAAGTGAGCCGGACAACTGGCATGAGAAGAAGCAAGATTTTTAAGATTTCGTGAAGTCTCTGAAGAAGGATGGGATCTCAGGACCGCACTTTCTTTTCCAGATTAGAGGGCCAATTTTCGGGGTGTGGCCCATACACGCGATGCGCAAGAAATTTTTTTTAAAAGTAAAAACACAACAATCAGGGAATGAGCGGCATTTATTCTATGTTCAATCGTCACTCACGGAGTATTCTGACTGCAAGCTGGTGCTATGCTCTGGTGCACGCTCATCCCACAACAAGTGGTGCAGCATTTCCGCTGTCAACGCGTAGCCGTTGTTCCGCGCTTCCATCACTTAGCAGGGCAGCTCTTCTTCCAGTTCAGGAAACTTGCACGGCTTGCCTCGGAAGGCACACTTTTTACAGCTTGTGTTCCTCAGTGCATCCTTTTGGTGGCACCATCGTCGGACGCACTTCTCAGCCACATCGAATTTCCTGCCTGCCGCACGCTTGCCGTGCTCGACAGCAAACTCTCAGCCGTGTAGCTGTTAAGGTGCTTGCCTTATCGTGCTAAAACTGCAACGCTCGGCGACAGCAACACGAAAGCCACTACGACGGCGAACTACCACGCTACCACAACTCATGTGCCTTTGACAGCCGTAAAAGGGGGGAGCTGGTGATACTGATGCCGATATGGATAGCAGGAGCTCGCAATGGAGGAAAAAGTTGATGATGATAAGCCACCGCGTCGGGCGCCATCCGTGGGCGACACCTGAAAGCCCCTGTGCGCATGCGTTACCTCCGCGATCAAGTGCACCGTTGCTTGCAGCCGGAGCTGATCGCGGAGGCCACTGCGCGTGCATTTCGAAGGCTTTTCCCGCGCGAGTTGTGGAAAGTTTGGGTGCGGCCTTTACAGGGATATTATTTTTCTGTAATATTTCCTATGTGAAAACGGGCTGCGGCCCATACACGGGTGCTGCCCTTACGTGCGTTTATACAGTAATTTCACACGTGCTGCCTATTAGAATTCATTCTATGTTAATCATCTGAGAGCGGCACTTGTTGCATTAGGACTAACGCACCGTCTTTTTCCACAGGCGTGCAACATGAAGTGCCAATGTTGTTTCATATGGCACTGAATCGCATTGTCAACAGCATTGGATCCTGAACCGTTAGCATTACGACAACTAGCAACAAGGAAAGCTGTTTTACTGTTGTTCTCGCATACAGCATGTCCGGCGACAAGCTACTACCGCTAGTTACGCAAAACCATTCCAAAGGAAGATTTTCCTAGTGACTGCCCTGTGCTGTGCAATGAAAAAGGGTGGATGAATGAAGAAATCATGAAAGCTAAGCCGAAAAAGATAGCCAGTGCAATTGCTGTGATCCCAGGTGTCATGACTAAACACCTTCAGCTTTGGATATCTCGATGAACCGGGCCTTCAGGAACAATGTTCGAAAGAACTAGGAAGCCTGGAAGCAAGAAGGGGCTTATACATGCATGAAAAGTGGACGGTTGTATCGGGCATCTTGTGCGGAAGTGTGCAAGTGGGTCATTGATTCGTGGCACTCCGTGCCACAACAGGTTGTTGTCAATGGCTTAAGGAAAGCCGGATTAAAAACTGCTGCAACAGAGTTATTGTATTCTGACAGCGATGAAGATATGGACGAACCATTTGTTGAATTTGACGTGATTGACTTGTTTCATTCTGACAGCCTCAGGGAAAGTGATTTCAATAGGTTCTAGGACTGAAATCAATGCGGTCTAACAAAGCACGCAGTTTTAGTTCTTGACAATAAAATGCTTGCTTACCCATTGTATACTACATGCAGACAACCTAAAAAACTTATTTTCAGCGTATACTACATGCAGACAACCTAAAAAACTTATTTTCAGCCGAAATTCGTCCCTGCGGACTGTATACCGAGTGCGGACTATCTAAGCAAGAACATTTTATTCTTAGCCGAAATTTGCCCTTCGTACCGTGTGCAGACTATAGTCTGGAAGTTACGGTAAATTAAAAAATTAATGCTTTTGCCTTCAAAGCATGTACGTAGTCTTAAGTGACCTCCTTAATTTTTGAATAAATTGGCAGTTCAAATTGATTTTGCATTGTTGTGCATTAGAGTTTCGATGATACGATCACTGTTGATACGAATTTCAAGATGATACATATTCATGAAATTCACTATCCGGAGACAATGTGCAGAATTTTGGATGTTCCGAGGAGCCCCCCCCCCCCCCACCCCCCCCACACACACACACACACACACACACACACACACCACTATGAATGATGCAAAGGCATGAGGAGCAGTCACATGCTCAAGCACTGAGCGCTGCCCGCACACTGCCTATGCGTAATAGCCAGTCGCACAGTATGCCCCGTGAGCACTGAGTGCCAGCACGGCTTGCACATAGCTGACATTGCGATCACCGCTCACGTGGTATGTACAGTGAGCAGTGTGCTCGGCTGTAAATAAAGTAAATAAATATCGTAGGCCATAAACTGTTCTGCCTGAATTGTTACAGGATTTCTTTTTTTTTATTATATGAATTTTGGATTATAAGAATATTTTTCACAGCCCCCGTGAGATTCATATAGAGCTCCTGCTTTATTTCTTAATTTTTTCTTTTAATGTCCTCTACTACCGATGTGTTTGCAGGCGCCTGGTGCTGCAATGCTGCGTCCTCCATCCAGGCCACCAAACCCTACTGCTGTTGGTCGTGTGTTGGTCTCGAACCTGTCAGCATCAACAAATGAAAATTCATTGCGCCAACTTGGCCGTTCTTGTGGTGTCATTACAGTGAGTGCACCCTGTTTACTTTGATGTAAGTGCAAGAGGCAAATTTGAACAGTGGCGGTAATCCTTTCAAGTTGTTGAAACAACACAGATGCCATGCTCTAAATACAAGGTGGGGCCTGGTGCGGTGCATGGTAAATGTTTGTGTGAAGCATGCTAGATATAATGCAGATGCTGGATCATTTTGTGCCGGTTGTAATTCAGAAGCGTCTAGTATGTCTGTTATGAGTGCGAGGAAAGTCTTGTGCAGCATTCATCAGGGCAAAATTCATTAGGAAGGCTTCTTCTCATTCTGAGGCATTAAGCAGTGCCTAACTTTTCTCCCTTCCCACTGTCTCCTTTTTGCTTTTCTTCCTTGCAGGAGATTATCCTTGATAAAAATCAGCGTCAGGCAGTGCTCAAGTTTAGGGAACACCAGCAAGCTATGCAGTTCCAGAAGAAGTACCAAAGGTGAGCATGCTTTACGAAAATGCCAGCTTATTAACTGTGTGTGACGTTGACTGGTATTGAACCTTACTGTCGTTTTAACGCTACAGCGTTAGAGGTCCCATTCGACGGAAAACTCTGCTTTGAGAGGGTAGTGACAGAGAAAAGAAGTTTTGCTGAAAAGAAAAAGGTGGTCAAGCAGAATCGAACTGCTGTCCATTGGGCTGAGAGGTGGTCATGAATGGAGGTCTTGTATGAGCACCTCACACCGCACAGTAGCGAATTACGTAATTAGGGTCACTAATCAGCATTATCATTTAATATCGACAGTGATGTTTAATTAAAATCAGTTATGTGAAAGCAACAAGCGTGTTGATGTCTTTGAAAGGGTGTGCCAGGGTACCCCCAAGCGATCGTAAGGGCCCTTTAACACGATCGCGTCATACTCTTTAGGTGAACTTAAATGCATACTCTTAAGGTGAACTTAAATGCCTCTTTGATTCGGCTGCACATTCTGCACCAGTTCAAGGAGTGTAGCTCTTTCGCATTAATTTTTCCAGTGCAATGCATGCCCACAGCGCTTCTTTCTTGGTTTTGCACAAGTTCCCGCCTAGTGCAGCACGAGTGCTTGGCTGGTTTGCACACTCTGAATTGAGAGTGCAGGTGTAGTGCAGCAATATGGTGGTGCCCAAGTGTAGGTCGTAGAAACGGAGGAAATATGACAGTAATCTCTTAATGAAATGACAGTTCCTTCTTGAAAGGAGGAGGTGCGTGACTGTTTGCGGCGTCATGATTGTAAACCGATGTGGTGGAGTCGAGCCCCATGGGCAGCATTGCAGCGCATATTCGTAAATCGTCTGTGTGTATACATGCAGTGCCTTTTTTTAGTGGAACGACAATTTCCGGGACTGTTTCATGGCAACACTTAACTGCGATTCGCTGCTTGAAAATTGTTCACGTGGTTTAGCTGGCTGTAATTTGGTGGCGAGGGCAAGGCTAGCAGATGATCAGGCCTGCACTCCACTGTCGTTTTGAATGCAGCCAGTGCAAAGCTGCACATGAACTGACGCTGCAGGATGGCAGCACCGCCGTAGAACTCTATGGAACTAGTGCAGCGAGTGAAGAAAAATCGAAGAGACCTTAAGTTTCTTTCAAGTTTTTGAAAGCAGAGATGTGAACCTTTGTCTCGGTGTTAGGTATATTTCCACTTGAGCGTCTAGTAGTTACATGAATGCATGGTGCAGGTTTTGTAAAAGATGGCAGTATTTAACTTTGCAACTCATTAAACTAATTGAAAATTATTATGTATACATGGCCTATACAAAAAAAGTAAGAATGTCGTCGGGCAGGTTGAAGAAACCGACCAAAAATATGAAACTGAGAAAAGCATATTTGAAGTTTCACCACGTGTTTTATCTTTCGCTACTGCGGAAATAGTTACGATTTGGAGAGTACTGAAAGAAAATTTTTTTTCACGAAGTTACAAACCCAGCGCATATTGCAACACATGAAATTGTAGCTTATTTGTTACACTTCTGAATGAAACAAACAGCAGAGTCCTGTGTGCAAACGTACCTGAACATTTATAGTCAACTGTGGCAAAAGCATGGAAAAAGTATACAGAAAAAACAAATTACAGGCTTCACTAAGCCTGAACTTGATTAGAGGAGAACTGGAATATACAAACTGGGTCACATGTTTATAGCTGTCATTCCTCCAAGTTTCAGCTCTGAGGAAAAATCATTGCTCTTTCATGACTGTTGTGCCACTGTGAAAAGCATGACGTGAAGATGTGAATCAAAGGTAGACTTGACAGGTGCTGCACGTAACGTTTGGTCTTTGTTGATATTTTGTTCTCTGATATCAGAGATTGCAGTTCCTTCTTTATATATATATATATATATATATATATATATATATATATATATATATCGGTTGGTGAAGAATGGATTCTATGGGGGGATTGGGGGCGTGGACTACTACTACTTCATCCATACTCTAAGATTTGTTCAGTGAGTTGCTTCCTGAAAGCCAGCTGACCAAATTTGGCATTTTGGGCAAGCTCTGGAACATCAGGATTGATGGACTTTCATTGATGTGGTTCAAAAGCCAGGACACTTTCCAAGTCTTGCCAATAGATGCAGCCGCCACTGAATCCTCCGGGTCCGCTAGATGCAGAAAAAAAACCAAAGCGAAAAACTGATTTCGGCAAATGTTATTTGATGGGTGAAGGCCAGAATAGATGATTCCTATATTCCAATAGAGATATAGTTGTGGCAGGTCAACTATTCCCATGTGTATGATGATTCCAATGAACTTGTCCAACGGATTCACCTCTTTCTATGAGCCGTCACTCCGAGCATATGTTTGTTTGTCCAAAAACTTCATCCAAGCATACTTATTAGTGTTTTCGTACAGTCTTCATCACCTCCGCCGTGAAGAAGTCGAGAGGTCGAGCAAATCTTCAAACGCCGCTCCGCAGCGGTGTGCCGACATGGACACCTGGCCGTCGTCTCGGTTGAAAAACGCGACGCGACCTTGAGCATTTGGGAAACTGTCTTGGCCATATGTTGTGAAGGCCCTGAAGCACAAAAATAAACCACTCTCATCATTTACAGACCGCATGCAGAAAACAAAACTTACGTGCAAATACCTGCTGATGTTCCAGACCCATGAGACGAAGTCTCGCTGTCAGAACCGAAATCCTACGTTTGTGCATCGTTGTCTGACTTATCATTGCAACTTTCGTCGTAAAAACTGGAACCGAAACCAGCCGAAGCGCTCGGTGTCGAATTTCGATTTCAAGGAGCGCACGGCAACACGGACGCCATGTTTGCCGGCTGACGCTGCTGCGGCCGTTCAAAGTTTCATCTTTCATGGCGCGTTCACACTTGGACACTCGGCGGCGAGAGCGAGCGGAATCCGCTGCCGCGGCAGAGATTCCGCCGAAATACCCAGTGGAAAGGCCGATCGGTCCAGGACCGAATTCTGCCGCCGGAAAAAAATCCGCCGAATCTCGTCAGCCAATAGGAAGGCGAGTACCCGTGGCGAGAAACTTGGCGGCGCCCTTCGATGCAGGACGCCTCGCTTCGGACTGAATTCGTCACTGTTACTGCCTTTTTCAGCGCGTTTACTGGCCATAAAAGAGCCAGCGGTCTTTCGCTTTGTCTCAGACTCACCCATAAGAAAATGTTTGATTGATAAATTTGCTTTAATTTTTATTTCGTGTGACGGTTCTTTCCCTTTTAGGCTTAAGAGGAGCATCGGTTTGTTGACAACAATGGTTCCCCTCCTAACCACCAGATGGCGCCACTAGGTGTTTAAAAAAAGTGAGAATGTTATAAATGGCGCAACGTCCGACAAAATAGCTGCATTTAGCGCACGCAAGCGTGCATACGGTTTTGGTATGTGGACAGCATCGATTAACCTCTTGCCACATCTGTGTACGCCGTGAGCAGACGACACACAGACGATCAGTGGCGACGCGGTGGACCAGGAAGTGTGAACGAGGGAGCATTTCGGCGGCCGCGGATTCCGCTCGCTCTCGCCGCCGAATGTCCAAGTGTAACGCGCCATCACGGCGCCCCCTTACGTTCTAAACTGAAAATAAAAGCCGCAATTATGAACTTGGTCCCATAGAAACAACCTAGATGGCGTAGCGTGTCCGCAAGCGCCAAAATGAATTTTTGGCGGCTTTTCCAAAATGTTGGTCATATGCGTCCAGTCGCCTATGGCACGGTAGTGAAAGAGTTAACATGAACGGTCAGTAGCCTCGCTGCGATATCACAAAAGATATCACTGAAGATATCACAAACTACCCGAGGTCACGATAGTGCATGTCATTAGGAGTTCAGCAATATTTGTGGACTTTTAAGTCTAGCCAAGGTAATGGCAATACTTAGTATAGTTTGACCTGGATATAAAGAAACTGGAAGTCCTCAATTTTTCATTACATCCAGCTTTTTGTTACATGCAGCTTTCGCGTGAAGATTTGAAACTGCAATACACAACAGAAATAAAATAATATATAGATGTAGGTGACATCACCTTGAAAATGTTTACAGCAATCCCAATTATCCGAAGTCATAAACACAGAGAACATATAGCATGACTATCATATAGGATACATATGACATATAGCATGCTGTCATATAGCATGACTGCGGCAGCTGCCGCCACCAGCTCACACACCACTACCACAAGTGGGGTGGGGAGAGTGGAGGAGTCTGAGGCAACACAAATGGGCTAGAGGAGAGGGGAGTGGGTGCGGCCGCACTGCCGTCGGTAGACCGTCTGCAGAGGTACCTGCTTCTTCCCGCATGTTCCCGCTGTCGGTCTGCCGCCCAGGAAATGGACCGTTCGTATTGCATCACCGGCGCTGTCCGTATGTCTCCTCTCCTCATGCATGCAGGAATCATGCAAGCAACCACGCGGTGGTGATGGGCATGCACTGCTCGACCCATGCGTTTTTGGAGGTGGAAATGTAGCAGAGGAAGCGAGCTTTCGAACGACACCGTAATGAGCACAATCAGACGGACAAGAGCAGAGCAAACGGCGCGAATTTCGGCTCAGAAGCTCGTCATTCTCGATCGTTTTTTAGTGTGTGGGCATATAAAGCTTCATTTTTTTTTGTATTTCTACATGACGTAGAGAAGGGTGAATACATAAGGATACCGACTTTTTCTCTTTTTTTTTTCACATCTTAAGACCCACATACCCTCTTAAATCACACAATCTTAGTCAGTCTTGGCTGCATGATTGTGTGCTCACTGCAAACTCCTGTCTCCCTAAATGCATGCTTTCTCATGCTTTGCGTGTCATATGCAGGAATGTGATACAGGTAACCCTGAATATGTCGACATTTTAAAAATGCAGCAATTTTTTGTTGCATGCAGCTTTCGCTTGAAGACACAAAAGACAATTCAGAACAGAAGCTAAAATAATTAAATGTAGGTGAAATCACCTTGGCAATGTTAGAGTAAACCTGCTTTACTCGAAGTCATAAGCACAGAGAAAGGTTTTACGTTCACGCGAATCGGCTTCTGCCACCTCTGCTGCGGCTCGCACAGTGCCACTGCGAGTGGGGGAGCCTGAAGCACCACAGCCGGGCTAGAGAAGAGCGTGCATGATCGCTAAGCTGGCCACATAGTGGCCATCTTCATGTTTCAGATCTCGGTTTCCATTCCCAACGCGAGCAACCATGCTGTGGTATTGGGCACGCTCTGCTCGTCCTGGGCCCTTTTTACTATATTGTGTTATTTCGCCCTGCTTTTGAGTATGAACTATTGTAGTGTCACGTGGCAGCAATTGTGTAGGGATAGTATCCTCCTCGCGCAAGAGGACTGTGGTTCGAATCCCAGTGTGCGTGATTCTCCACCGGATGAAACAAAACAACCCACGTAACGATGGAATTTCATAACCAGGTCTGGGGTGCAGCCTAATCTCAGTGACGAGAGGTGACAACACACTCCCTCACAAAAACAGGATTAGACTACCCTGGTATAGTAGATGACAGAATACAGTAGTGAATACAGTTTACAAATCTACTCCACCTTGGGGGATTCCCCTCAAACATTTGAACAACGTAGTAGCCGGGAAGCGTGCATGAAAATAATATGTATCTTAGTTGTTGTTTTTTTCTTCTAGTAAGAGCAGCATGCTGCTCTGGAATTTCCATGATTTTGTGGCTTTCGCAATGGCTTTGCGTGCACAAGATGTCCTAACACCCTGCGATGGCTCTCAGTCTGCCTGGGCAGCATTTGGTGGAAGGGAGGCTGCAGCAGAGAGGGAGGATTTGGGCATGCGTGTGTGGTTCTGCGTTTTAATCTTACACAGTACGGTGGAACCCAATATGCATCTCCCATTCATGAAAGACCCGCATTTTGCGACAAATTGGCACGGGCCCAATGAATCTCTCATATGGATAATGCATTAAAAGCCTCGATTATATGACAGAAAAATATGCCCACCCCGCTTCGTACGCCGGCCAGCGGGAACCTTGTGGAATGATAGACACTGGCGGAGCACTTTATTGGCAGGCAGGACGTCACCCAGGCTGGTTCCAGATCGGAATCAAGATGCAGGCGCACGCGCAACAATGCGATCAAGCGCACGACGGTCTGTAATGACAATTCTGCCGACGGCTTGGACTTAGAGTTCGCTGCATGGAAGTTGGTAAAGTACTGCACGGGCTGAGGCTTACCCGAAAGCCCGGGCGTACAGCCATTCTTTGCTGGGCCAGGGCCAGACTAGGGTCGGGTTCAGACTTTGGCTTGCATAGCCCGGTCCGGGCTCAGGCCTGTATACTGATGAGCCTGGGCCGGGATCGGGCTTGTGCAGTGAAAGGTACTTTCACTGAACGCCTGCTTCTATGTTCTCGTGGGATTTACAAATGGCAGGTAGTCAATTTGAATCAGTTTTTAACTATTTCCAGAGTTGATTATTTTCAGAAAATTGGCATGATCAAGACACTGTACTTTCTTCTCGGCAAAAAAATAAAGTACCAACTCAACCAGAAGCACAAATTAGAGAATTTGAGGCCTATATTCTAATGACGCATTCTTTTTTACTGAAAATAATAGTAACAACAACATTTGAACTTCTCTAGCGTGCTTATTGCTTTTGTGTTGTGTTGGGCTTTAGCCGGTCCGGGTAAGGCTGTGTTGGTGAGAGCCTTCTCGGGCTCGGTCCAGGCACGGGTATACATTAGAGAAACGGGGCCTGGCTCAAGCGGGTAACAGTGGAGGGTACCGGACCCAGGCCACACCTGGGCCAATAATTATGGTCCATACAGTTCTCTAGAAGCTTGTTACATCCATTTTAACTGTAATGCCACACTGTACACTATCTTTGCTGTGCTTTGATATCTAGTGGGGGCAGAAAACCAAGAAAACTAAAATATCTTGTTGCATAGGGAAGTTCTTTACACTGAAGTCCATAAAATTAAGGTTTAACTGTATTGTGCTTCTTACCCTCATCTACAGTTATTTAAATCTTCTGGCTGTACTTGCCTTCACCAGAAAGAGCTTCCTGTAGTGGTGAAGGTTGGCTGGCCAGCATGGTTTGCCATTGCCAAAACTATGATAGATTTCCTGCTCCGTGCCACTTTTGCTTCCCACAGCCTCCTCATGCACAGGCCATTTTTCTTGAATCAGCCATTTTGTTTTGGAATGTTTAGTGTCTCTCATAGCCTTATAGTTTGCTATAGGACGTTAAACCATACAATTCAGAATTCATAAATTCTCTCACTTTCGGTATGCCTAATATGACAGCTGTTACTGTTCCGTAATACAGCGGGGCAGGGGAGAAGTTTTCAGCTGTTTCTGAAGCTTGTTTCACTGCATGTTCTGTTAAGAGGTCATTGATGTGTACATGCACTTTGTACATGAATGTCGGCATGTGTAGCTGTTTGTCATTTATGTGGTGTCATGCTGCATCGTGTCACATCATTTGTCACTTTTCTTCTCTGCAGCTGAACTGGGGCGTAAGGATTTGTGTTTCATCTTTGTATTCCTGGCTGTGCTGTTTACTGAGTGGTTCTGGGGCCTTCTTTTTAGCTTTTTTTTTTAATCTGTCTGGGAACAGGTTGCCTCAGTTTCACTTACTGCGCAGGCACATGCTGGACCTATCCATGATTCAAGTCAGCCTGCTCCCGCCGTGATAGTGGGAGCAGCGTTCCTGCTCTCAGACAGGGCCACGACCAGAGCACACAAGCAGCAGCCTCCGGAGAGTGCCAGTCCAGCTGTCGGCACTAGGAGGCACTGGGAGTGCTCGTACTGTGGACGTCGTCTCCCCAAGGAAAGTCTTTGCTCCCACAGGGGCTCTCTCAACCACCACTGCTCAGGGAGGCCTCTGCTCTATCTAGCCTCACAATGTACTTCGATGTTCCCTGGTTCACCCTCTGTAGACACCACGTCTTCGTTAACAATGTTACATGAGAGCCACTGTGTGGATCAAAGTATCTGTGGCAATCAGTGCAACCTTCCTTGGTTTGCTCCAACTGTTGCTGCACTTAAGGAGCTTGCAAGGATCAGATCAGCGTCGAAACGGAGCTTCTTCGTTTGTGCAGATGTGGTTTGCTTTCTTAATTTTTTTCCTCTGCCTTGTGGAATCGACCAGTGGGCTTTCACTCTCTGTGCCAGACAGGCTTTGTTCAGAGACATGCAAGTTTGTTGAGCTGAACTTTGACTGTTTGTTGTGGAAGGCATCGAGCTGTTCGGAGTGGAAACGGTGGACATACATCACGCACTGGGTGAGTGCTGTGATAGGTGGTCGTGCAACAAGGCTTCAAGTTTCCAAGAAACTCAGATACTCTTGTGCTGCATTGAAGACATTTGGTGTGGGAATTTCCCTAAGACTTTGCAACTGCGAAGCAGGGTCATTGTGTCATGGAAGCTTCGTTGCAGTTGGATTTGTTTGCAACTTTTAGATTATTCCTTTCATTATTCCTTCGTCATTTGTAGCAAGCAGTACATGATTCAGTATGCGCGCAGTTCACCAAGATGTGGCAATAAAATAACAAAAGCTGCACCAAAAGAAAAGTTATATTTATGAGCAACAGGCTGAGGTTTGTTTGCATAGAAGGTTGGCACTGAAAGGGATTTCTTTTTCTCTAGGGAGAGGTATGCAGTTCCTTCAATTGACTGCTTTACTTAAAAAGCGCGCACCTTTTTCATTTTAGTCAGTCTTTGAGTCTGTTATTTCTTATCTTGGCACTTGGTTAGTGGGTTTAGTTGTGCAGGCTTTCCTCCTTGCGTCATTAAACTTTTATCCCTCATGCATCATCAGGCTTATTGTGCAGGGCCATAGCTTTGCACACACTTGAGGCTTTATCTTACTTCTTTCTGGTGTTTTCCTGATGCAAATTACATGTTTCAGCAGCACTTCGTGCCTCATTTTTGTAACTTTTCTTGCTTTTTTAGGTATATTTTATGTTTTACTTGGCTATCTAGTGTGGGCCATATTTTTTTACAAACCTTTTCTTAATTAAAATGCTTTTATAATTGCTGCATTAGCTAGGGGCACTTAGGCCATTAGTCCAGTGATGACCACAATATCTTAAGCCACCTTCAAAAATCATAGTCTTTGTGGCATTTGTCAACTGACCATTGGGCATGTCAGATGAAAAGCAAATCTTAGCATAGGAAAAGCTCTAGCTATTACCATCATACTGATCTGACCTAGTTGGTCATATTTAGCTAGTGCTACAGGGCCAAGAATGTGACATGACACAAAGACTGACAGCGTTTCTGTTGTGTTAGTCGTTGTGTGATGTCTTGTCCTTGGCACTCAAGCATTAACACTAGGTATACAAATTTATGAGCACTTAGTTAGGCATGTGCAAATACTAGTGAGTTTCCAGTACGTAACGAATTAAGCAAATAGTTATTTTGTTCGAATAGTTTCGAAGCGAAACGACAATTTTTTAATCGAAGCGAACAGTTTGCAACTGGAAATGTAGTAGTTTAAAAAAAATGGAGGCAGTTCATTAGAGCTGAATAGCATATGCCAAAAAATTGGGTTTGTAGAATTCATTATGGCAGCTGGAATAAAAATGAAAAAAAAAAATGCTTTTAAACTTCCATTAAGCAATATTCAATAAGCAGCAGGCCAAAGTGCACTAAGCATCATAGCCTCAAGCCCTTACCATATGGTGCAGTACGTGCTGCTCTTAAATGTAAAAGTTGCTGACAGACTTTTCAGACCTGATTCATACTCCAGACTTGTGCTGCACCGAGTCGCACATCCCACAGAGTTCAGTGTACTGTCTTGCCTGAGGTTTCGGAATCATCGCATCTAATGCCGCAATTTCTCTGACCTCATTTCACTGAGTACAGTCGCAAGACTGCACTGTGCACACGTGATAGTGCGTTTGTACCACTGCCGGTGGAAGCTGTGGCCTGAGTCATAAGTTACGTGAAAATCGAAAGATGTCAGCAAAGACACTGCGCGTTCATGGATTCGAGTAAAGTGCTGTGAAGAAAGTACGTACACGTGTTATCTTCGTTAGTGTGATTTTACATTTATTAACGCTGGGCCGCTTGAGCCCTTTATCACATCAGTTGGATATGCTGTTAGGGTCATCTTGAAGCTGACGTGAATCAGTAGGGTCAGGCTAAATAACAAAGTGATCTGCAAAAGGCCTAATGAAGGAATGAGCAATACAATTAGAAAAGTTAATAATTTAAAACAGGAAGGAGGAGAAGACCTACTACTGACCCCTTTGGTACTTCCCATGTTATAGAAAAGGAACTTACTGGGTTCAATTAGATAGAAAGCTTTTAATGCATTACATCGGGGTCAGTGTTCAGCATGCTAAGTTTAATAATGAGGAGATATGTGAAACAGTATATAGTAGAATGCTTTTGAAAAGTCTAAAAGCACAGGGTATACATCAGAGGCGAGGTTGGGTAGGTGAATAGATCATTATTAAAACGTGAGTTGCTTTTCACATGAGCACATTTTCCTGAAACCATGTTGACCAGTTGTGAAAAAAGAGCTGGACTCAAGGAATTTGATTAGATGAGAATGTATGATACGCTCAGTAATTTTACTTGGTAACATTGTGACATAAGGCGGAAGTTCTCAGGGAAATGAGTGTTACCAGATTCGTGGACTGGAACCACCTTGTCCACCTTTCAATCGCTTGGGAGTAGAAATCTAAAGATTTGGAGAAAAAAAAAATATTGAAAGAATAATGGAAGCGTAAGGTTCAGTTTCAGAATTGATTGAATGTTTGCCTGACAACAAAGATATTTTCAAGATTTCACTCAACTTTTTAATGTTGATCCAGTCTATGTTATTGGGATCTATTGGTAAAAAAGTGCAGTTACAGGCAGTATTGTGGCAGGAACACTTTTCGTGAAAAAAGCTGAGGCAAACACTTCATGTAGAATTCGACAGCGCAGGCATGGAGGAAGTCACACGACGAGCCTGCTTTCACTGCTACCGATGATGATCCAGAATTTATGGGGATTCATTATCAAACTGATAGTAAAGCGTTATCGAAGAAAAAATCCGCTTGCAACAGCCGTATAAGCTATGTACAGCATTCTGCATGAATGTGATAATATGCCGCCCAGCGTTCAGGAAAGTCCTCCACCCTCTTTATGCCCAGCAGGCCTGCTGAGGCAATGTGAAACATGGGTGCCAGATTCTCAAGTACTGGTTGCAAGTGCCCCTTGCAGAGCCAGCCCAATGTCGTGCATACCAGTGATGGCTGCCGAGATAGCCTGTGAGCGCTAGTCAGTGCATTAAGGCCATGCAAAGGCAACCAAGCATGTTCTGGTAGGATGTCAAATTAACTATTTTTCAGGGTTTTAAGAGTTTGAATCCACAGCAGTTTTCACCCATTAAAGCACATAAGAGACTTGAGTATTGTTGAAACTCAGTTGTTTAGGTGGCAACACTTAAGAATGTGCAGTTCATAACAGCCAGGCCCTCTACACCTGTGTTGTATTTTTTCTTTTTTTTTCTGGATTAATGTTTCCTGCCAGTTTTTATTGGCACTTCCGGCCCAGAAGGTTCTCCTTGTCCATGCTTGCACAGTATCATTGTCTTTTCTGGTCTCTATTACACTTAATTTATTGTGAGAAGAGTGGTAGAACGGATATATGGCTTTGTGCTATGCTGCTACCTTAGCTTCATGGGCTATCCTTGCAGGCATATTGGCCAAGCACAAGCTGCTATGCTTTAAGCATGTTCTTCTTGCTCTGGTCTTTCCCCTGCTTCTTCTCGGTCGATTCTTTGGGGCTTATTTGTTGTCTTCTCTGTAGGTCATGATATATATCTGATTGAGGTTTTTGAGAGGTGCTAACTTAAAAGGTTTGGCAAGAAGTTTAACATAAACTCCTCAATGACCTGTGCATAGCTGCAAGCACTTCATATGCTGATGCTGCTCTGAGGACAGCTTGTGTCAAATCTTGGCCAAGGTTTAAAAACACTGGGATGTTCTCGGCTTTTGAGAGAAAGGGTTCACTTTTAATTGGTTGATGTAGTTTATCTGCCTTTCCTAAGAACTGGCAGCATTTTGTGCTTTTGTGTGCCTTCCTTTTATTGCAAAAAAGCCTCAGTCTCGCAGTCCTTTCACCTGTTCAGCAGGGCATGCTTGATCTCTCCCCCACAGTGCAAGCAACCTTACACTGGAAGAGGATCACCATGCTTATCTTTCTGTGACATTGCATGCATGGCATCTCATTTGCTTGAGAACCTTGCAGCATTCTAAGTTGCAGCTGTTACAGCGACCACTTTCCATTTTCTTTACTATGACCAAGTTAGATAAGAAGTTAAAGAGGTCTTGAAGCACCTCTTACTAGGTAATGGTAAACATCTTGAATTCAGTAGTGGGCCTCACAGGTAATGTGGTTTCAAAAGAACCTTTTTTAAACATATAGCAAGATCCAGTGATAAACAGTGCAAAAAATGACTTGACAACAGAAGGTTGGCACACCACACTGCTCTGTGTTGCGTGCTTTCATTTTGTTGCCTTTCTGTTTTTTTGTCTTTTATGCAGTGTTTATTTTTGGACTTGCAGTTCACCTCTGCCTTCACCCTTATTATGAAGTATGACGGGAAAATTAGAAGTGTGATGATGTTTCTCTTGATTTGACTTGGCTCTTTGCTTTCCTTCGACTTGAATCTCCAAGAGCAATGTGCTGCTTACTAAGGCTGTGGCCTATTACCCATGGTAACTCTGTTCTCACCACTGTCTGGAAATGCAGCACTAGCAGCCAGCCGCACGGAAGCACTTACGTGATTGCATCACATGGTGGTTGGTCTGTGGCTGCATAGATCAAATTAAAAAACAAGCAGTTATGAGAAATGCAGAACGGCTGACTTTTCCACCCTGTTATTAAGTGCCCTGTACTGTCGCCGAAAGTGCTGATTCATCACACACAAGGGGTGATTCAGGGCCTCTTTAACTTGACCCTTTGTGAAAGAACATTGTATTTCACATGAAAATTGTAAAGATAAGTGCAATTACAGCTGCCACATGTAGTAGTTATACCCAGGAGCCTTGGCACAGCAAAAGCCACCTGCTGAATAGCTACTGTTTACTGAGAAAAGTGCATAGGTGAATTTCGATGGAGGCGAAATTCTAGAGGCCCGTGTAGTCTACGATGTCAATGCACATTAATGAACCCCAGGCGGTCGAAATTTCCGGAGCCCTTCACTGCAGCGTCCCTCATAGCCTGGGTCGCTTTGGGGCATGAAACCCCCATAAACCATAAACCAAACCGAAGCATTTTTTTTTTCTGTCGGATTCTTTTTTTTTTCTTTGTTCATGCTGTTGTGCTGTGCGAAACTAATGTGCTTTTTTGTCTTACTTTAGCAATTCTGCTAGTGTGTAGTCACAAGTCTTTTTTATTAATCTTGACAGCCCTGAATACATGAAGCAAAAAATAGCAGCACATTGGGGCCGACTGTACAGGCATGCATTTTGGCATATAGATGAGTCACAGGAAACATTACAACTTTTGCTAAGGTCTCACCGTTAACATAAAAGTGTTGAGTAGCAGCGTTTAAAGGTTTTTTCAGTTTGCTTGACCACCAAGAACATGTCTAAAGCATGAAATGCTTTTCTTCCTAGAGACGCGATAGGCAGTTACAGGTCCCTTGGTGACAGCTCTGTGAGATCTGACTATGACTTGTTTTTCCAGTGCACATAAATACACAGAGGGAGAGTAGACACCATGGGCACCACCCAGCGTCCTTGATGTCTGCTCTCTCTCTGTTGATGTGTTTTATGTGTGCTAGGAAGATGTCATAGTGTTACAAACCACCAACTAGCCCAGCTGTCTATGCGTAGTGAGGTCTGGCTGAGGCCACCTGCCAGTCACACATGCAGTACATGTGGCTGGATCCTTTCAGCAAAAACTTTTTTCAGCTCCTCCTGCAGTATTAGTGACGTTCATACGCTGTACTCATCCGGATGGCATACATGCTTTCGTCGGCGCTACATTATGGCAAGAGTGTGGGCATGGTTCATCTTGTCCTCTCGCCATTCATGCGCTTGACAAACTGCCTATTCTTTCAGTTTTATAAAAGAATTGCAGTATCTAATGTTCTCTGGTATAGTTTTTTGTCTATATATTTCAGGTAACTTTCCGAGATCTGCTTGCCTTGTTTAGGCAACCAAGCAGTTGATATTCATCTAACTTTGATTGCTCAGGAATTGGCTGAAGCAGCTTAAGTGCTTGTGGGTCTCAGCTGCAACAAAATATGTATTGGTGCAGTCACACAATCTGTTCCCAAGGGTTAGAAAGACTGAATCTTGTCTCACTTGTGTAACCTCCCCCCCCCCCCCCCCCCCCCCCCCCACAACTTTTTTTTAACTATAAGCTCAACACTCTCGAAAACAAAATTATACATACTTTATTATGATGACTGTCATTCTTAAAAATATCACCAACTCGCCCACCTAGCTATCATGTTATAAAATATATCTGAAAATGTAATTTTCCTCATTAGAGAACACAAAAAGATGTGGTGGTTACTTTTCAGTGCAGCTGCTACAAAACAGTGGTATGCCGCGACTCATTGTGCTAGAACTGGTGCACTTCCCAGACCATTGACACTGTAGCCCTGCCTGCAGTGGTGGAGACCATACAGCAAAAAAAATTGAGCTGCCTTTAAGTCTCCTTACATGTGTAAATGCGGAAGCGGTGTGCTGTCCACCTCCTGCGCCATCTGCTGGGCCAGCTCTGTACATTGCCAGGGGGGTTTTCAGTGGGGGCCGCATGATGGTGTTACAACTGCATGCCAAGCACGGAGGAAATTTACCGGAAACGAAGGAAATTTGTTATTCGCTTGAGTTCACCATCTGTAATTAACATGCTCATAATTACTCATGTAGGCCTCAGTACATGTCTCGAAGGTACATTTTTAAGAACTGTGCATTCACTAGATGCGCTTTTATTCAGCTTTAAACGTCGAAGTGTCGTGGCGGAGTGTCAGTGTCCCCGTCTCACATGCTGGTGGCCCGGGTTCGATTCCCACTTAGACCGCAATTTTCTTTTCTTATTATTTTCATTGCCATACAAGTGCGGACACCCTTTGTCTACAACTTCCGTCCACGCGACCCTTGAGCTAAGAAAGGCTTTCGCCTTAATAAATAGCTGCTATCGTCACTGCAGGTTCAGCAACACTTTATGTTGTAGCTGTGTGCCACATCCATTTCTGTTGTTTCAGCCAACTGATGATGAGCACATGGAGGGATTAAAATTGTAAAATAGACCCAGAAGGAATGCTGTCCTAGAAACTTGGATGTTTGAATTAGAAGACTTGTTCAGGCTGATTGGTGATCATTAATATTGACTGCACGATCTGGAACACACATGGACAAGAAAAATAGAACAGTAGGGACAGGCGCTCGTCCCTTTCATTCTAGTTCTTTTGATGTTTTACTATTACCATTTTTTTTATTTGTTTCAGTGGCCTCATATTTTTCTTCTTTCTTCTTTATTCAGTACTGCAAACCTTGCACAGGTCCAAGCAGGGTGGGTTAAATGGCAACAAAACAATAATAACAAAGCTAGTAAACATCAAAGTGTGGCTTTCAGATGGGTGCATTTTGGCTAAACAGAGATTGAAGAATAGAAAGCATTTCATGCTGTGTAGTGGCAAAACGATTTTAGATTTTGTTAGCATACTGCCTTTGAGCAGGTAGCGTTTAGAGCATTGACACACTTGTTTAGGCGCATTGGTTGGCATTGCTAAAATGAAAAGCATTGCAGAGGGGCTGATGCGAAAAGCAAGGCACACACAAAGTATTTGTCATGTATAATGTGCAGCTTTTAACTTTAGCAACTTTGGCACGTCACTCCTGCATTGTAGCTCGTGAACTGGTTACAAGCATTCTTTTTAGACATTCATGATGGTTTTTGATAGAATTGCATGCAAAAAAGCCATGCATATAAATTTTAAATCATTTTATTGCCACATTTCTAACTGAATTTGTAGGGATGTGGCTGTCATTGCCAAAGAAATTCCACTTAATCAAGCGTGCTTTCTGAAAATGAATGCGATGATGATATAAGATATGAGATTAGGACCACTGTTAGCAGCAAAGCATTTTGCATAGTTACACGGGCAGATTTAAGAGATGACCTTAAATCCGTACCTGCTAAATACTTGGACAGTGTCACAGCAGTATTGTTCTAGGGGCACATTCAGTAGCCTGAACGTTGACAGTTTAGTTTGCAACACTAGGAGCAGACCAAGTTAAATATACTGCAAATATAAAATATACTGCGAATTTTTTAAGAACTGTTTATTATGTTTATTGTAGACACTCTCTCCAGTGTGCCCTTAGATAAAATGCAGCGCTCCCGTCACATCGTCGACCATGCGCATTTAGCTTTTGTAACTAGATGCCGCCTCAGTGTTTTGGATTTCTTGGATGGAGCAGCAACCGCGGTCTACTAAAACTTCCGTTGACAAGGTGTAAATCGCTGTGCCAAAATAGCTTTGGGTGTGGAAACTGAAATGGACCATACTGTATATACTGAAAATATCTTATTACTGTGAAGAATGGCTACCTGCCAAGCACTGCATTCAGCTTCTGGAGTGGCATAGCAGTTATTAGGGTTAGTGATTTTTGCAAGTCTGCTTAGAGTTTATGCGTAGAGGCAGGTAGCATTCTCTGTATGTTTGAACACACGTGAAATTTTCCTGTTATGCGATTCAGAGCACACGGGCATTAGTGAATGCTAAACGTTAAACTTTTGAAGAATGTATTTATCAATAATGCTTTTGAAGTCGAGGAAGAATGATTGTTACATATTGGTTTGGCCTTTCAGCTTTAAGAGTTCTTGGATTTTTCTTCTCTTGTAGACTCGGAATAGACTCACTCCGAAAATGCCCTTTCTCATTGCCCATTACAGTGCTGGTCAAGAATGCGAGATCTGTAGATTGTCTACATGATGAGTTCATCGGTATGAAAGAAACACTGTAATGAGTTGATTTGGTAGAGGTATTGTCAAATTTAAAGCAAAGTTTAATGTTTAGTCTATTTTATAGGATTTCTGAATAGATAGGTACACTTCCACATTTTGTTTCGTAGGTTAAGCCAGGCACATAATTAGCTGCAGTGGTTCACTGCATAAGATGTGTTTTCACTAAAGCTGGTGCTGCAAGCAGCTTTGAAATGAAATATCACCGTTTTGCTGGGACACACTGTGTGTGCTATGAATTGCTTAGGTCAATAGAAGTGCATTGTGGGGCTTTAGTCTAAAGTAAGGATGTCATGCAGTGGCACACCGCCTAATGTGAAGTGCATTGAAGCTCATGCACAGAATTACTGCTTGTAGTCCACTTCTAGAGGAGGCTACCTTGCCTTGCAAGCATGTTTCTGTGTACAGAATGAGAGGCTAGAAGGTAGATGTGCTGGTTGAAGGTAAATGGAAAACATATTAACTTTGCTCCGGCAGCTTTGCCAAATGAAGTTGGCACTGTGTAACTAAGCCTCTAGCATCCTTCGTAGATAAGCAGTGCAGTTTTCTGCACAGGTAAACTGTTGTTTAAGGTTTCACGATTCTTGTAATTATCACCAGTTGGTTTCAGTTTAAAAAAGTCTGTCTGTCACACAGCCAGTTTAATTTCATTTCCAATAGTTGCATTCATTACTGTCGTTTCTTTGCTCTTAGGTGGCAAATTTTAATGGCGATTCCTGAAAATGACATTTTCTATATAATGGTTTCAAGGAACTCATTAGCATTCATTTCGCAGTCAGAAGAGTTGTCTCATCAGCAGAGCTCCAACAAAAATCTATAATTAGGCCAAAGGTCGGAACAAAGCAATGATGCTGTACCCAATTTCATTCATTGAACAATGATTTATTGCATTAAGGAAAAATTGAAGACCCCTTAAGTGATGTGTGGGATTGCTGCGTTAACTTTTTGTTGTCCTTTTGCTAACTGGTGTGTAATCTCCCCTGAGAGAGAATGGGAGTCATGTTAACTGTCGAGGGAAGCCTGGCCTTTCTATTACAACCCCTGGCCCTCCACGCTACAGCAAAGCAGCATCGCAATAGGCACTACTGTGTGTGTACGAAGCTCGCCCATCCGCATGTAACTGGAAATTTTAATGAATTATCATTACTACTGCAATCTGTGCAAAATCTGTCCATCTGATGTGTGATGCTGCTGAGTGGAATGTTTTTAGTTCAGTTTTAGTTTATGGGGGGGCTTAATGTCCCAAATGTCTCAGGCTATGAGAGACGGCGTAGTGAAGGGCTCTGGAAATTTCAACCACCTGGGGTTCTTTAACATGCACTGACATCGCACAGTACACAGGCCTCTAGAACTTTGCTTCCATCGAAATTCAACCGCCGTGGCCGGGATCAAACCCCCCAGTCTTTCGGGCCACACTGTGGAATGTGGGGAGGGGGAGAGTAGCCAGTCAGAAGTAGAGAGTGGTAGAAGGGTGGAGAGGAGGAAAGTGCAGTCTGGGTATAGTGGCGGGGATGTTGTTTTGAGGAAAGGAAAGGGAACAGTAACTGTCTTACATATCAGTGGACACCTTAACTGCCCCATGGGTGAAGGGATGGAGGAGAGAGTGAAAGTAAGAGAGAGAGGTGCCATGTGCAGGGTTCGGAGGAGGAGGAAAAACTTCCTCCTCCTCGGGTTTGACCATCCTTGGTTCTTTTAACATGCAGTGGTACTGCACAGTGCACAGGTGCCTTTTGCATTTCGCCTCCATTGGAACGCAGCCACCGCTGCTGGGTTTGAACAACATTCTAGAGGGTGAGAACAGTGGAGAGGAGGAGAGTGACCCCCTACCTCCAGGTGCATGGATTCACAAAGGATGTGCATGAAGATCACGTGCGCATGACATGCCATATGCGCTAACGTATATACTCTGTTGTATGAATCACACTGGTCGTCTTTTTTTTTTTCGGTACCATATACCACCCATCTACATTGCAAGAATTAGAAGCAACATGGCTGCTGCCAGCTGACGTTCTGTAGCTCAGCCAGCTAATTCACAGCAGTCTATCCAGCTATCCATCTACATTTGCAGCACTGTTATTGCTGCTCTAAATTTATACACCAGCATAGTTCGTAAATTTCATCAGTATCAAGTACTAACATTCAGAAAGAAATAAAAACAGGATTTTTTGTACCCTATGTAAACAGCAACTTGTGCATCTGTGCGCATTCTACACAACAGCAGAGCCTTCATGCATGCTAGAGGCTGCCAGTTTAGTCAGGTATAAATTCGTGCATTTAATTATTTATTCCAAAGAGTATGGTTTAACATGGTATGGTTGTTTAGGCATCCATAAGAGAGCTTTACTTGCATTCATTAATTCTATGACCGGTAGTTTTGATAGCCGCCAAGTCATCATGTTTCGTTTTGTCTCTGATCCCCATCAGCTGTGGCTCTTTTTGGCATTAACTTCTGCTTGTACCAGTTCTTGGTTACTTTCTTCAGTTCTATTTCTATTTTGTACACATATTTATCTCGGGTTGCACGGTTCTCATTATTGGCGTCATCATTTGGAAATGACAGCTTTACTTGTGCAACTGCACTCAGGGTAAATGACATTAAGGTGGTTGCGTGACAAGCATATTACTCGTGTTGATCTCAGCCACAGCTACATTATCCAGCATATTTCATAACCTCAACACTTGATCCACTGAAAACATCAGCAATCCTGCACACATTAACAAAGGCTCAGGGAAGCTCTTGTTGGTGTGCCAGAAAATTAGGCAAGGAGTGAACATTGATCAAAGGCACTGTACGTAGAGCAAGAAAATGCCAGTCATACAGTCAGGCAGGAAGACAATATTTCGTCTGGTATTCACTGCATGTGTGCAGGCAGTATGCAGAGCACTAGATTGGGGACAGTTAAATACAGGTGTTAAGTATTTGCTCTGCAAACTGCAATATGCGATGCTTAGGAACTTCTAGAAACCTCGAATTTATTACACCTGATGGTTGAGGACCTGAACAGGCAAAGTACAGCAGTAGGCTTAAAAATTAATATCAAGAAACAAAATAAATGTTTAGCAATGTGGGAAAGGTATAGCAGTTTACGGTGAGTAGTGTCTGCAAGCACGGGCCATGTAGAGAAACTAGCAAAATAATACGAATGGGCTCAAATGTATTTAGCAGACACTGCCACATTATTGAACAGCAATTTAACAGTGGCTTAAAACGACGGTATATTTGATGCGCTGTGCCGGTATTCACCTGCAGAGCTGAAACTTGGGAGGTGGGGGGGTCCAATCTTAAAGTTGAAATGAGGTTAGCGATCGACTTGGGGGTGTGAAGAACATCAGTGTAACTTTAGGAGATAGAGCAGCGTGGACTTGGGAGCAAATACGAGTTGCTGTACACTTAGTATAAATTAAAAGGGCACTGAGGACAACTCCATCCAATTTTTGTCTCTGTAGAAATTAATTGTTTCGCTCTTTGTGGCTATTTTGATGTTTGTTTTGCAGCAGAAGACATATTTGTAGCTGGGAAAAGTACATTTAGAACAAATATTTTTCTTCTCACTATGAATTCAAACTCTTGACGCCAACGTCGAAAACGGCTCAATGATCACCATCTGGAATCCTGCGGCAATGTAGATTGGAAATCCATGTAAAAAATGGTCTTCGAACTGACAGTTTGCTCGTAAAAATAGCTGGTTCCATCGATAACTGTGTTTCATTCTACAGCGACAGTTGTTCAGGGCATATCTTACGGTTCTGGGGCATCGTTGGCGTAACATGAAGGAGAAACAAGGAGCAGCAAAGGGGAGTGGTGCATTCGTCACGCGACAGATAAGTTGTGTCCTCTGTACTGTGGGGTTTTATTAGGGGTGATAAATAGCTTCTCTTTGCTTAACCGAGGCTGACACAGTTCAAAACTGCCGGAACCCACCCCGTGATCGCGTACGCTACCGAGCGCATGCCGACCACGGGGGGGCCTTACTCTGAGGGAACAAAGGAACGACACACTGTCTGGCATAAACAGGCATTTATTGCTACAGTAATAATAACACCAGCTAGCAACAAAATACGCTAAGGAATTGAGATCGTCCAACTCACCAGCAACGTTATGAGCGATAATTTGCCCACGCTAGGGCAAGGGATACTCCGAAGCTGGACGGTACGGGAGCAAGTCTGCCCGCCACTTCCTCACCCCACCGGCGAAGAGCAGAGCCGCGGGCGACATGTCTGCTCGCACTGACTTTCCCAGCCGAATAGCTTGATGTTGTGGGCTGTGTCCAGCGTGCACGCAGCAAGCAGTCTGTCTGTGGCATCCTCCCTTGTTAGTTACGGTTACTAACCAAGGAATGCGCCCCTCCCTTGAGGCGATGCTGTTGCTTCAGGGTGCATATCGGGAAAGCAAAACTAAAGGGGACGAGGGGCGCATCCCCACATCCCCCAACCTTAAATAGACCCACGCGCGTGAAGGTACATGCTATGGAGGATTCTCCTGGCCTTCGTGCACTTGAGGCAGGTCTTGCAGCAGAGGTCATGCTGACAGCATCCACACAGACTTCCGCGGTGTTCCAAAGGCGGCGTGAAGGTCTCTGCTGCGACGACTCGCATGGCCCATGGACTAGTGTCCGCAGGCCCGCAAAGAGAAGGCTGATTGAAAAACTACAGGCCAGGATTCTGCAGAAGTCGCCAGGGCAACAGCAGCCGGAGGGGACTGCTAACCAGTCTCGTCACAGCTGCCCCGGATTGACGCGGCGAGCAGGATACAGGCCGTTCCGTTGCAGCAGGCTGCAGAGAGATGATGCGCCCCGGACAGCAAGCCTGGGTGTCTCCACTGGATCTGCAAAATTGCCGAAACGCTCTCGGCATGCCTTTAACATAGGTCACGGGAGGGAAAACGGCGTCTGCAAAGGCCTCTTGGCACAATGCTTAACTCGCTAGAAAAACGTGTCTTGCGGCTGTGGAGACGCAAAGTTCGAGTGAACAAAGTCCTTTCTTGCGTTGAACGAGATTGCTCAGTTCATGCGAGGTTACAAAAACGACTGGGCAGCAAAGTGCGCCCCTCCCAAGGTCTGGTGGTTGTGTGTCTTGTGACATGGTGCAAGCAGCTCCGAAGAGCCTTAGGCCTGACTACCACTCCGACAACAACCATCAACAAAACAAAGACCCGTCAAGGGTTATGTGCACGCAGCCGTGAGGAGACATCAGCTCTGTGGTGTGGCCCCTACCCCGCTCACTGCACGAAGCAGCTTCTGAGCGGTCGGCGCCCACTGTATCGGACATTGTCATAGCGCCCGGTGCCGAGCTGCAATACCAGCGAGCTCGTAGCGGCACCCGTGGCCCCAGGCCATCCGGCTCCCGGAGCCACGACTCCCAGAGTCGAAAAAGAGACAGCAGAGAAAAATATCTACCGAAAACTCGGACCACCTACGCGTCTTTTGTACTCACTAGCTTCGGGCTCGGCAACTCCACGGGCGCTAGGCCTCGCGCTCCCTCAATGCATGCGGACCAAGTGGTTCTCGTGCTGAAGAACTCCAGGGAAAAACGTGCTGAGCATGTCTAAAAGTTCAAACATGCTACAGCGCAATACACCTCGCACTCAAGAAAGCATGCCGCAGGTCCTAGCGATCAAAATTCACTCTAGGCCTAGCACTTGTCAAGTCTGGACGAAGACATTCCTCGAACCGAACAGAAATTTGTCCAATGTTCCAAGAGCAGGCCCCACATTTGGCTCCAGATGTGGGGTTTTACTAGTGGAGATAAATGATTTCTCCCCGCTTAATCGCGGCTGACACTGTTCAAAACTGCCGGACCCCACCTCGTGATCACATACGCTACCGAACGCACACCGACCACGGCGGGCCTTGCTCTGAGGGAACAAAGGAACGACATACTGGCTGACACAAGCAGGCATTTATTGCTACAGCAACAATAACACCAGCCAGCAACAAAATACGCTAAGGAATCGAGATCGTCCAACTCACCAGCAAGGTTACGAGCAAATGTTCTCCCACTCTAGGGCAAGGGATAGTCCGAAGCCGGACGAGACGAGATACGGGAGCAAGTCTCTCCGCCACTTCCCCACCCTGCTGGCGAAGAGCGGAGCCGTGGGCGACATGTCTGCTCGTGCCAACGAACGCAGCCGAAGAGGGTGACGCTGTAGGCTGTGTCCTGCGCGCGTGGAGCAAGCAGTCTGTTCGCGGCACCCTCCCTTGTTAGTTACCGTAACTAACGAGGGAATGCGCCCCTTCCTTGAGGTGATGCTGTTGCTGCAGGCTGCATCATGGGAAAGCAAAACTAAAGGGGACGAGGTGCTCGTCTCCACAGTACACAATGGCGTGAACTAGGTCTTGCGCCGTTCGCATTGCACCGTGTAGGATGCCTGTAAGATCTATGGGCCAGCACCGCTTGTTCAGCGAGCAGCACATTCAGCACTCTAAGCAACTGTTACTGAATATTGTGTTACACAGGCGCAGTAACAATCGGTCAGTTTTTTTTTTTTTTTTGCTTTTACAGTGACAGCTGTTAAAAGCCTGTTCCCTGGGTTTAGCATCTTCGTCATAGTAGCTGTAGTAGCAGCAGTTGGCGTAACCGGAGGGTGGTAACCATGGGAAAGGTGAAGAAGGAGTATTACCTTGTAAGGAGGAGGGTATGGCAAGAGCAGAGGAATGTGCAACTGGCAAGTGGTTACCACAGAAACCACCCAGAGGCTGGTCACTGTGGAGGAAGGAAGGTGGGTATGGTGGGAGCAGAGGAATGTGCCGCACTATGTCTGCATTGGCTGCCACGAAACGTGCGGCTCGATGAGAGCCTTAGCGACAGTTACATCAAATGCTTGGGGCAGCAGACTGGAGTGGAGTACTAGTCGAAGAATAAGTATATGTGGAAAACTAAAATGAGTGGTTTAAACTATACATATATGCATGTTGCTCTAAAATTCTTTATACCTCAGGATATCACGAAATGAAAACACCTTGACAGCTGTTGCTGAATGCCACGTTACACAGTGTGAATTTTTCTATCCTATAAAATGTCTGTTTAGACGAGTGGAGTGCTAGTCGAAGGACAAGTATTTGTGGAAAACTAAAAACTAATATTCTTTACCTCAGTATATCAAGAATTAAAAACACCTTTACAGAGTGGTCTTGTGAATTTTTCTATCCTATAAAAAGTCTGTTTTAGTAGAATTACCATGTTTTATTTATTTTTTTCCATTAGGCTGTGGTAATCTATCTATACAGGCCAACTTCACTTTGTCCTCAGTGTCCCTTTATGGTAACGTATTTGAGTTGTTCAGGACATGTAGTGCACAGAGGAAGTAATCAGCTGTCTGTAATGGAGAGATGTAGTGCACAGAGGAAGTAATCAGCTGTCTGTAATGGCGAGAGTGGAAAGCAAGAGGTGAACGTTGTTGAGGTCAACTGATTGGGAGATGTGATCAGTTTGGGGAATGTGGGGCTCAGTATTTAATAATAATGCTTCCAATCCACTGTGTGTAAGATACATGCCCAATGGCGTAAAGAAATTATGCGAAGTTATAGCATGGTACGGAATATAAACTGGATTTTATCAACTGCTGTTTTACCTGTTTGTACTGTCTAAAAGGTGAAATGCATGAAAATTATCATGAGGCATAGATATAAATGCTTTTAAACTGTTTGAAAATGTCAACACTTGCATAGAACTTCTTTGTTAACACTTCAAAGGACAAGTTAAATCCTAATTTGTAGTGAAGGATTTTTTGGATTTGGGTGCCTGGCATGGTATGCTGCTAACTTGGTCCTTGTCTTGTGTGATAATTTACAGGCATGCAGATTCTTACAAAGCACACTTATTTGTGCTGCTGCTTGACATACTTTGGAGGTCAATATTGATTCTTATATGGCACATGAATTGTGTCTGTCATCATGGCAAAAAGCAGTTGCTAGCGTTTGGTGAAGAGATGACTCAGTTCTGTGAGTACAAGCTGTTGGAGGCAAAATTGGAATTTGTACTAGCAAGTTAGCAATCCTACAAAACATGTTGTCATAGTGGTAGTAGTTGTTCGTTGTTTATGATAGTCGGTCCATTCTGTCGCAAACTGACCTTGACCTTGTTTTGTGCACTATAGCACATCTTAGTCCTAGTGAGTGAGTAGTTTATTAAAATAATAATAAAAAGGAAGGAAAAGATTATTGCTAGCCCCGGCATCTGCCATTGATATTGAAGCACCTGAGCTGGGGTAGCGGAAATAAAGAATAGCAGGCAGAATGGAGAATAGGTGAGGGAACAGGAAAAGCAACCTTTTGGAGTTCCTTTCTTAATCGCCAAACTTTTGATGTGAGATTTACTGTGTAACATGGGAAAGTTGGTTATTATGTTCTTTTTCACAAAACCTTTGTGTGCCAGCTATGAATATCAAGTATTGCCGGTCTATTTATAACTCACATTACCAAATTTACAAAGCTAGCATCTGCACATGGAGGTATGGCATGGTTGGGAAAATAGTGTGTGAGCTTTGCTTCAGTTGTGTTGCCTACAGCTTACACACCACTGATGCGGTTTTTTAAAGGACTTAGGAGTGGTACTTAAGAAACAGCCGTATTTGTCTACAACAGGTTGCAGTGCTATAGAAACTAATTAGGCAATGGGCACTGAGTGAGCGTGAGCATTCTTGAAGAGTTCTGGTTATCAGATCATTTGCATGAACAGCGTGCTAGCAGCTTTGAACAGCCTGTGAACGTCTATAGTTTTTTTTTTTTTTGTAGTGGTTGTTGTACCTGATAACATGCAGTACTTGACAGCGCAAGCAAAATGTGAGCTGTTAGGGACTGTTGATAGATTTAGTTTAGCCAGACCATTGCATAGTTTTCACTTATTTTATTCTTGCATTCTACGTTCACATGAGCACTGAATGTGAACGTTGAACTTGTAACCTAGTACTTGCTGATATAACACTTCACTCACTGGTTTCTGATGATTCTTGTGCACTAAAGACACAGTGAAATTCGGCAAGCAACTGCTAATAGAACAAGCATTGGAAATGTAAGATTAGGTTCCGAGATGAAGCTAGTCTGTAGTGGGAGGAATTACTTTACCTCCAGAACACCTACAAGTCGTGGAAAATCGCAGTATCAGACAAAAGAAGCAGTGTATGTTTTAGGCAGGCTGTGTACATAGTGAACACAAAAAAAATCAAGCAGCAGCTAACATAATTGCGCTTTGCTGAGAAGCTCGCATGCTCAAGTTTGTCTCGGTGTTTAGTTCACTGGTTTGCTTACTGCTTACACAAATGTCGCCTTGCAACACTCTGGTGTTTGCATTGGTGAGGTCTTATTGGTGAGGTCTTTAACTTCACATGTCAGTCATGATAAACCAGCTACTGAAAAATGTGATCATTTGCATCACCATAATGGCTGGCTGCCTTGCTTGGTGTGTGCGCAACCTTTTCATCTGCATATGCCTTGCAAATCTGTGGTTGTGTAGGTTTGCATTTTTTCTTGACAATCCCAAAGACATTGATGCACAAATATCGTTGTTAGGTTCAACCTTTGTTTGCATATACAGCATGGTTTGATTGCATTGTTTTCAATGTCTACTTGAGGTATAGGTGCATGTTTGTCCTGTGCAAAAAATGGAATCCAAAATTTTGTGCACCTTCCCCCTCAGTTTTGTTCTATCTTTACTTGTTTTGGGGTGCTGTTTTGCATGTTGGGCTGACAATCAATCCCAGCAGCATATTTTTCTTAGCAGTTTGATAACTGTGAAGTAATGTTATTTTTGGAGAGAAAGAAAGAAAAACACTAATTGTATGCCTTGTCTAACAATCTAGTTTGGAACTTCATTTGGTGATGGTCACGACCGCAGGCTCATTGCTAGTGTTCTGGATTTTCCGGTCTTTTTGATTGCACCCATTTTGCTTCAGCAGCTCACCTTCAGAATTGAGTGTAGTAAAATACGAAATACAGGGCCTACTGAGCGGTAAGTATTCCTAGGCACAGATATGTGGTGATAGGGCAATTAACTTACTGGCCTGCCTTTTAAATGAACACAGGTTACACATTGATTTGTGCATCTTATGAATTAATGTTCACTGACATTGTCCAATATCATTGATGAAGTTATAGAACACGTATGCAGATGTGTTGGTCGACAAGCAAAGCCTGCATCCAAGCACATTCATAGCATTGAACACTGCAGTGACAATCTCCACACAAATCTGCACTTGTGGACAGTTGTCTGTTTGGGATCTCTCATCATGGCAAAACACTGGTTGCTTGCCTTGGGCTCTGTATCTCCAATCGGATGCACTTGAGGTTGTTGTGCTTATTTACTTGGTGGTGCGCCGTGGCTGTAGTAATCCATCGCATCACGTGCTCTGCACAGGCTTCATCTCTAGTGGGGATTCCATGCATAACATCAGTTGTTGACACACTTGATTGTGCACCTCAAGTTGAATGCCTGCGAGATGCATCCAAGACGTGCAAGTGGCTACCTTGGCATCTGCTCATCAGTGATTTTTTTTGCACCTTTGTTGGTTGAGAAGCAGCTGGCAGTACTTAAATTCTTGGATACCTTTGTTGAACGTGTTAAAAGCTTACAGATGGAAACAACTTGAAGACAACCATGGCTTCGAGTTCTGCATTTTTCTCCAGTCTTTCTTCAGCCTAGGACTTGCTTGCGGTTCATTGTGCTCACTTGCAAATGAAAAAGCAGCTGGTAACATTTCAGCACCTTTGCTGATGTATATTGAACTGGCTTGAACTCTCTCATTTGTGACTGGGATTAGACAAATGTGCTCCTGTAATCGTAGCTCTGAAAGGTGTTGCAGGTTAGGGCAAGGGCTAGACCATGTTTATAATGCTTCTGGAAATCTCAGATGTTGGTTAAATAATAATACTAGAGCTAGTGTAAGTGAGCGTCATTTAACAACTTTGGCCCTGCAAGAACAGCAACACTGATTTGTATCACTATTTCTGTCATTTTCTTTCTTTACCTTTGTTCAAACATTAGTGCCAAATGCATATCAGTCTGAAAATGGGGAGCACTTTAAACAGAGTGCTGTTTTGCCTGAGTAGCCTTTCAAGCAGTCTAATTTTATATGAGCTTATTTCTGCATTACACAGGGAAAAAGATTATTGCATAACAGCAGTGTATGGCATACTTAAGGCACCAGTCTGATTACAAGAGTTTATGTGTAACTTCTTCAGTAAAGCAATGCAGTTTTGTTATGAAGATCTGTATAGAGCAGCAAAGGATGAGGACAGTAGAGTGAACACCAGTAAAATGCTTGTACTCTTCCTGCTTTCCTTATTGCTTTCACATTGCTTGGATTGTGCGTAGGCATTTGTGTATGCTTTAGAAGACTTTTTTTGTGTTTGTGAGCAATTAGCAGTGGCATCACACTATTGATTAATTTCAAGAAGTATTATATGCTAATTTTATCATGCATTAAATAAGGTAAGTATGGGTCTCTGCTTTATTTGGTTTGACCTTGAGGCAGACGTGTTCTGTTTTGTCACCATTTCAAGTAACGGAATGTGAGCACACTGGTGTTTTGTGGTAGAGCTTTTCTTTTCATGAATATTTATTTTTGTGAGTACTGATTTTTTTTTGTCATTCTGTCTTCCAATCTCTTGTGTGCCACATAAACTGTTACCAGTAATATTGGCTTGTGCTTACCTTCACCTCTGATGTCATTTGCATGGAGTGGAACACACCTTTTGTATTTGCTAGGAGATTCTGCAGTGAGTATTGCAGCTGAGAGTGTGTGCCACTCTTGCATCTTGTGCTGCAGTTTTGTGGCATGTTTGATTTGCTGAAATATTTGTACCATGATTTGACATGAACAAAAGGCTTCATCTCATGTTCAATGCTTTACAAAATGCGTTCATTTGCATATAGTTGTTTGGCATGTGCAGCTCATATATCAGCCATTGTACTTGTTATTTTGTTGCAACCTCATTATGTTAAGCTTTAAATTGGGAACCTTTCATGTAGCTACTTGATGCATCTCTCTTTGTATCTCTAGAGTGTATTAACGGTTCCCTCTTGCATTTCTGCATAATTGTACAGTATTCAATCAATTTTGTTAATATCTTGGTATGTGAGCCAAGACATTGTGATAACTTCATCAGGGTTCAGCTGCTTGTGCCACGATATCCAGACAAGACTTTGAAGCAGTGTAAATGTTTATTAATTCTTACAGACGAGTACTGCAGTTGTGATTATTTTTCTTAATAATATTTGTATTTACTTAGCATACATGCATTCCATGTATGAGACTAGTTTTAGTTTTGAATGGGGACTGACAGAGCAGAAGCAATGAAAATTTGTTCGCACTTTCATAAATATGAATTTGTTAAGTCATGCTACATTTCATTCCTAATTATGAGCTAACTTTTTAAGGTACAGAGATCATTGCCATTTTATCGCACTCTGCTTTAGTAGTAGTAGGTAGTGTCAGGTTATTAGTGTATGTTTTTCATGTGCTTTTAAGGTTTAAAGTAATTTGGAGAGAATCAGAGCTTATTCACAGTTCTATGTGTTGTGTGCTTTGAACATAGCAGAATGTTCTTGCATTCCAGAGCAGGTAATTCTGTTTGTTGCTCGCATGTCGGTTCGGGGAAAATAAAATAGGAACTTGTTCAGTTTCTACTTTATTCTGCTTTCAGCACAGCATAAAGTTTTTGCATTTTAGAACAGTGTACGTTTTAAGCTAACTTGTTGGGAATAGGGGATTGTTCACTTTCTTTTGTAGTGTCCTTCAAGCAGAGAATATACCATGTGTTTTAAATTATTAAATGCAGGTTTTTTCCTTGAAAAGGCAGGAGAGATACTACAGTGCAGTTTGTAAAGGTGAATTCTGCATCATGGTGGACATTATGTACCTGATACAGCTCAATAATTAAAAAATGAATTAGCTAAATTTAAGTAATCAACTTTTTATTTTTTATTTTTGGGGCCGAGATTATGTTGTGAAATTGAAGGATGGCAATTTTGAAGTTGAGCTCAGTTTTGAAATTTTCATAATCGGCAAAGTGGTTCGAAATATCGAACTGCAAAAATGCGTATTTTAAAGGGACACTGAGGAGAACTCTATCATTTTTTTTTTTGTAGTTCGGCATTTCATGGCTTTGTTGCCGCTTGTCCGGGCGCGAAAGGTGCATTTATTTCAAAGAAATTTGGATTCGAAGATGAAAAAGTTTTTCCCGCCGCTCCGATTCAAACTCAGGGAACTCTTATGACGCCATGGCAACTCTTATGACGTCTCAGAACAGAGTGACGTGATACGTGACGTAAACGCAGACTCCGTGATTTCTGACGGCTAGCGGTTCGGTGCGCAACCTTCCTTTGCCAGCCTCAGAGATACGTGGCTTCCATGAAGTAAGGAAAATTCTTCCAAGTGCCTCTTGTCCTAGGAAGTCATCACGCTTGTACTTGCGAGATTGGCCTGTGGCGGCGACACCTGTATTTTGGTTCTTGCTATTTTCTACATTAGAAGAGCTTTGTTTTCAGTAAGAGTGGCGTTTTTGTGATCAGGAGCTGCTATTCTATCGATACAAGCCAACTTCAATTTCTCCTCAGTGTCCCTTTAAAGCTCGTTGAGTTGGCTTTCACGCATTACATATTTATAAAATGTCATCGCTTGCATTTCTTATGCAGCGATAAAGAAGCCATTTGTGCATTTTATGAAATAAAAGTTGTTAATGTTATTTCCATGGCAAGACTACGCGCAGCGACACCATTTTATAAATGCGTACTACGTGAAAGCCAGGTCAACAGGCTTTAAAAATGCGTATTTTTGAAGTAAGATATTTAGAACCACATTGCTGATTAGAAAATTTCAAAACTGTGCTCACCTTCCATCTTGACAGCCTTCAATTTGACAATAAAATCTTGGCCCCTAAAATCAAAAGTAAAAGTTGATTAGTTAAACTTAGTTAATTAGTTGTATATTATAGAGCTGTATCAGGTACGTAACGTCCGTCATGCCGTAGAATTCACCTGCACAAACAACATTGTTGTATCTCTCACACCTTCTGAAAGAAAACTTTGTATTGAATAATTTAAAACACCTGGTAGCTAGTTGTGATTAGCAGTCACTGTTAAAATGTGCTAAACGTCGTAGTACGAAGGAGTAATCATCATAATACTGTTATTGGTTTCATATTTCAGTCTCCTTTTAAGGGGCAAAAACTCAAAAGAACCTGAAAGCATGTGTTTGTTGCTATTTGTGCAGTGCTCTCTAGTGTGCTTAAATGTATCAACAAAAGGTTGTATGTAAATGAAGATTCATGTTAACATGTTAACTGTGGCAAAGTAGTCGATTCACATCTGCTGTTTCTGAACCACACTTATCAACAGTGAAGATCGTGTCTACCATTCCTTTTCTTGAACAGCGCCTCTGCCAATGTTTTCTCAGACACTTCAGAGCCATATGTAGATAGAAGAAAGTGTTGTCTGTACCTGGATAGCCACTGTGCCTTTTGCTTGTGTCACTAGTTGGTACACACTACACTTCCTGCTTGTGACAGTTGAGCTGCAATCCAGATTGCAAATTGGCACAGAGAAAAAATGCCTTGATAAGGCCACTGGCATATTACTATTCAAAAAAGAAGAGAAGATGCTTTCATTTGCGGACCATTAACAGGTTGAAGGGGAACAGCAGGCGGCATTAGTATGGATTGAGTCTCTAGTGGCATTAAGTTGTATTTCTCTGACTTCTCAGTTAGATATTTGAAGCAGGGTGAAAAGTTGGGCATGTTGGTAATGGTTCATGATGAATACAGTAGCATAAAAAAATTTTGTTGGTGATTTAGCTGTTGTACTACGCGAAAGTTAAAAGCTGCATCTCCCTGGCTACATTTGTGGTCGAGCGACTGGCGGTTTCCATATAAAGCCATACTGACACACACACACACAGTAGTAGGCATTTTTTTTTTTTGTTAAACATCTTGCTTTCTTCAGAAATGACATCAAAGATGCTCACACAAGACAGTATATATTAATTATAGCTTTGGTGATATTTACAACTGTATTATTGCCCATTGTATGTGGAGATATGGAACTAAATCAGGTTCCAAACGACCCCCAAACCTGCAGATAATTTCAGAAAGTGAAATTGAAAAATAAATTGGTTTTTTGGGGAAAGGAAATGGCACAATCACAATGTGAGACAGGTGTCATTTGCTTTTCTTAAAGCCAGCCTTCATTTTCCTTACCTTGGGTGGACACATGTGAGACAGGTGTAACTTCCTTTCCCTAAAACCAACTTTGATTTCATTTTCCTTCCCTTACCATGTGGTTCGGGTGTCCACCCAGGTATGTGAGACAGGCCTCATTTCCTTTCCTTAAAACCAACTTTATTTCACTTTCCTTCCCTTACATGTGATTCAGTGTCCACAGAGATATGTGAGACAGGCATGTAATTTCCTTTCTTTAAAACCAATTTTCCATTTCATTTTCCTTCCCTTGGTTCTGTCCACTGAGATATGTGAAACAGGCCACATTTCCTTGTCTGACCTCTAGCTACATTCAAGGTGAAACTTGCGGTCCCACTGAGGGCTCAAAAGCTGGTGTAGTGAAGCTTTTTCCTTTAAAAAATTGAGACACATAAAAAGCACACAGGACAAGCACTTGTCCTGTGTGCATTTCTTAAGTAGATCCCAGGCAGTCGAATTTCAATGAAGGTGAAATTCTAGGGGCCCGTGTACTGTGGGATGCCATTAGAGAACCCCGGGTAGTCAAAATTTCTGGAGCCCTTCACTACGGCGTCCCGCGTCCCTCATTGCCCGAGTCTGGGACGGTTGAACGCCAGTAAACCAGCAAATTTCTTTTTTTGTGTATGCATTGCTTTACCCATCATGAGATATTTGCGGCTGCCCATAAAGACTAGCTATAACAATCACAATTGATTATTGGGAAAAGAAAAGCACAGTAACTTTCTCACTCTTTGTGGGCACCTGAATCACGCTGTGGGGGAAGGTATGGAGGAGAGGATGAAAGGAAAGAGACACCATAGTAGATGGGGCGCGGTCCAGATTGATGTCAACCACCTGGGTTCCAAAGGACAGTTAAATGACTTTTATCAAGAAAATTTTTTTTTGGCCATCAAAAGCTCACCCAAACAAATAATCTTTGGCACTGCAAAACACAGGCGAACAATTTATAATTTAATTTTTTTCAATGTAGTAGTCTCACTTATGGTAAATGGCATCTGCAAACCCTGACATCGGGGACATGAAATATACCAGGTGTCCCAATTAACTTGAGACAAGGGTTAAAAAATCAATTATTAGAGACAGGCGAGTGAAACCAGTTGCCCTTGAAACCTTGACTCGATGGCCCCACAGCAGCGGCAGGTTGCAAGTCAAGGCTGCAGGTGATTTCGTTTGCTCAAACCACGCTTGAGAGCAGCACGATCTTGGTGCGTAAATGCGTTAGTCACATGGTTTATTTTGTATTTTGTGGGCTTTTTTTGGAGCTGGGAAAAAAAGACACACGTAAGGGTTTCCTTATCGTAAATGAAGGAATGGGGATTTCTGAAGGTGCTCGACAACTCTTCAAACGTAATTTGTTGTCTAAAGTCAGTATTTATTAATTTAGATAATTAAATGTAATTATAGTATAATTGCAAAACAAAAAATGCCTGTGGTGCGCAAGATGGCTGTCACCAATATGCAACTGGTTTCACTTGCCTGTCTCTATTGATCTATTTTTTAACCCTTGGCTCAAGTTAGCTGGGACACCCTGTAGACATTACAGTGACTCTTTGCAACTCTAAGGACACGATGACTACCGCGTTACCTAGGTAGCGTGCAATGGCAATAATGAGATGGACATTAACAGAGATGCTTCGGCTTTATTAGCACTATCGCTGTGAGCACTAATGTGGTTTTAAAAATACCGGTGATATCTATTACAGATGCCAGCCCGGAAGCACTCTGCTGGTGGCACTGCCACTGCAAGTGTGGCAGTAATGTCTGCTATGTGACTTTTTTTATAACATTTTAAAAGGTAATCAGTCCAGTTTAAACAATAAATACAGCTGTAATTTATTGAAAGAGCAAAAAGTATGCTGTCTTAAGTTGACATGAACAAAAATAACTGTCTATGTGACGCTCACTTTGCAGTCATGAAATGCAGTATATCCACTCGAGGTCACTGCAGGTGTCTGTGGTAATAGCCGCTATGAGAGAACACTGTGATGTTATCATCTGTTGAGACCTGACATTTTTTTTCCCGTTTAAAATATAAATTCTTGCCTAAACCACAAACTCTACCCTCATTATTGCCATCATGTGGTGAGATCTACCAGAATACACCAATATTTTTATGCTCGTCTCTGATAGGAGACAGTGCCTTTAACATACACTGGCATTATACAGCACATGGACATTTTGCGCACTTTGTCTACATCAAAATGCAACCTTTGCAGCCGGTATTTGGCTCGTCCCCGGGCTCAGCCACTGAATGTTCTTACCACTGAGCCACTGCAGCATGTGAGGCAAATGGAAGTCTTCAGAGCATTGTTTAGAGTTCCTGTGCCATGAGTGACTGGTGCTGCCATTGCAAGCACTGTCTAGCGGGAAGTGTAGTGCTTTATTCAGTTGCACCCTTACAGGGATACCAGGAATAGTCAGAAGTGTCAGCCTTTGTCTAAAGTGGACAGCCCACAGAGTTCGCTGTCAAGCCATGTAGTGAAATGCTTATGGTCACTCGTGGAACTCCAGAGGTGTGGACGAGATGTCTACTGACCCTGCACTGAGCTGCAGGTGTACCTTAACTATAGTGTCTAGAATATACTGGTTGGTGTGTCGAGCACCGGCAGCAGCTCGCCATGGGGAGTGGGCGGAGGTGGGGAGGGGGGACGTTTCCAGTGACTGCCAACAGTTGCTGATTGAGGGTGCTGCTTACAGGGAGTGTGCGTCGCCAGCCGGTGATCTCGCTTAGCAGACGATATCACTCAGCACAGCCCCCGTTACCGTATGCACAAATGCATAATTTCTTTGTGCAAGTCATTTGTCTGGTGCGTGTATCATCCAATTGTCGCATAGCAAGAATGTCCAAAGTAAAGCGGCCTTGTAAGGAACACACACGTGTTGTCACAGTGTTATGTCACAGAGAGGATTGCAGTTTGTTTACAGTGTGATGTCACAGAGAGCATTGCAGTTTCTTTACAGTGATGCATATATTGCGAGTTAACATCTAGTTTAATATGGTCTCCGCTAGAAATTTAAGAATAAAACAAATCCGTGTCCACGTCTTTCTCGAGGAAGGCAAGGCATGCTCGAGCTTTAGGACACTCCCTGTCTGCAGTGCCCCTATGCCACAGCTGCTGGCGGTCATTGCTCTCGGTGCCAATTCTGCGCTCTCGGTCAGCACACTAGCCAATACATTGTAGGCACTGTAGCTTAACTTTCCTGCAATGTGGCTTAAAAGCAAACTATATGGGCAGGACACTTTTCACAAAGGCTGCGCTTGGCTTGTGGTTTTGCAGGCACAGCCAACTTTTCTTGTTCTTTACACTGCTTTTAAGTCTCTTAAAATGTCTGACATGGCCAAGCTTGCTTGTGATATAAACACTGTGATATTTTATTCAGTATTTGCTGAAGTGAAGCATGTTTTTGTATGAAACTTTGTGAAAGAACTGTTTTTTGCTACACACTGGGGCTTACATATTTGAAAGACTCAAGATTGCAAATTTTTCACTTATATGCTGAGACTGCGTAAGAACAATGTCATGCCTGTTCCATTGTTAAAAGCAGTCATCTTATGTATTTGTTTGTGTGCAGAAAAAAAACGCACACCCGTTAATTGAGTCACCATGTTATATCATGTGTTAAAGTAGTATATCTAGTCATAAGCACAAGCTATTGTTGACTGCAGTTATGGCTGTATTAAAGCTTCTGTTGAAATATAAAACTGAGGACCCTCTGGACTGTCTGGTTACTTTACTAAACTCCACTTCCAAGAATAGACCCACCATTATAGCTGCATTGCCATTCAGTGTGGTTGTTTACGGTTGACATTTTGTTCAAGCCCTAATTCATCGCTTGGCAGACAATTGAACAAGCCATTATCATTGTTTTATGCCTTTTTTTAACTCTGTAGTTTTTGTTTTAGACAACTTGCCAGGTCCTAAGCGAATCTGCTTGTACCAACTACATTGGCAGATCAGTTTATTTGCCTTGCTTATGCTGCAAGTTTGACTTCATTGCTACTAAGGCATGAGTCTCAATCTGCAACTTGAGTCTGCGTTCAGAAATGGCGCCCTCGGTAGACTGTGCCATGAAACCAAAATAACGTCTGTGAAAGGAGTGATCTAGTCCGCTTCCACCAGGTACCAACGGCGCATGCATAGTTGCAACTGTGGGCTTGGAGCTGCAATTGCACCTGTGATCAATGAGATGGCAGTTTGTTTTGAGCGAAGGAAGAGAAAGCTGAGCATGTGAAGAGCGGCAGAACAAAAAAAAGAAAAAGCCAAGAATATTAGATTTTAATGTTGTGATTTTTTTTTTTTTCCTGTTCTACCACTGGATGAAAGTGCTCTCACTCCCGTTCATCCACTGGAAGGTGGCCACGCTCGCAAGAGCAATTTTGGGAGTACTAAGTGCTCCTGTTTGCGCTCTAGAAAGTGTCTTTGGTAAAGAGGGCTTTGCTTATCATGTACTGAGTATGGGTAAACAAAGGGAAGATATACACGAAAAAACACGAACTGTCTATTATGCCAAAAGGGCGAAGAGATGCCGGGATAATGAAACTTAGGGCATTATGGGGGTGCAACAAATATGAAGCACTGAGAGGTATTTGGAAAGGAATAATGGTGCCGGAGCTTACTTTCGGAAATGTGGTTCTGTGCTTCAAAGGGCTCTGAAACACCTTCCAAGGAGAGGACATCAACTTGCTCAATCACTGTATTGTGTTGTCATGAACACCTGAGCCAAATAATACACTTCTACAGGCAGCAGAGGACCCACAATGGTGCGAAAGTTGGGGGGCCCTTCCTGGCGACTTTTTCATGCTCACACCCTCCTCCGTCGCTCGCATCTACGTATACATGTTGAGATATGGCTATTGGTTAGATTCTTTCAGACGTCGGGGCAGCTACCATGGCCGCGGCCAATAAGCCGCGTAGCTCCGGCGGATCAGGAAGCTCTCCCCTTGAGGTGGGGCCGGCGAAGGAGCGCCGACCTTCCAGCGTGCAAAATGTGACGAGAGGAGAGGGAAAGGCGTGAAGACGCTGAAATTCAAATTTTGACCACAGATAATTCTGTTTCTACAAAGCGCATTAAAAAAATTCTTCCTGGACAATATTCGTGAAGCGGCGTGCTTTATACATCCCAGGCATACCGCAAATTTATTAGAGCCCCTTTAAGGGCACAAGTTCAGTCAAGATTAGAAGTAAATTAGAGAGATGTTGGAAGATTAACACTAGGTGCCCACAACAAAACCACAAACGAGGCCGTACAGGGGGATATGGGCTAGACATCGTTCGAAGCACGGGAAGCTCATAGTAAAATACTATTAAAAGAACGCCCGAGGAAAGTGGATGATAACAGGTAGGCAGCTAAGGTACTTAAATATACTTATACAGAAATAGCGTTGACTCATAATGGCGAAAAAGTACTAGCAAACTAACCAGTAAGTATGCCGGACACGAGGACGGAGAAAAAAAGAGCATTAAACAACAGGCTAAAAATGCGAAAGGTAAAAATGGATTAATATTCAATGGAAAAGAAGCATAGTGTAGAACTATATCGATACTGGAAAAGGCAGATCAGGAATAATGCGTTTTATGATAACTCAAGAGGCAGTGCCCTGCTCTTTGAAGCTAGGTCAGGGTGTCTTAGAACACGCAGCTACAAAAAGAAATTTAACGAAGAAAATGACGTGCTGTGTCTGGTAAATCTGTAGAAACAATAGAACACCTCGTACTAAAATGTGATGGTATCCATCCCAATTTCGATGCAGGCATAGTCACCCTTCCCAAGGCCCTAGGGTTTAGAGATAACAATGGTCATGTAAATAAACCTGCGGTGGAAATGAAAAAGCGATTGGAAGATTGGTGGCTCAAAAGCAGAGTGGTGCCATAGCGTTAAATGTGTAGGAAGACGTATTTAAAGAAAATGGCGAATTTTAATAATTAACAGTTAAACAAAAATAAAGGGAAAAAGCTGGGCATGTATTTCTGAAATCTATTATTACACCATATTTTGCGAAACCTGTTCATTTAAACTCTGCATTTGATCGAGCCTGAAAAAGGTTTAGCTCTGGTTAACCCTAATTGAATTGCAAAAACTTTGTTTCCTCGGCACGTCGTCTACGCAGCGTCTCAATCCGACCCTCTCGAGAACTCAAACCAGTCTCTTCCGCAGTTGAAGAGTCACTCCGGGACATGGCACGACTTCTTCTAGCCGCATCTTCGTTGCGAAGCTTATCGAGTCGTCTGGCGCGTTCTTCTGCCGTCTCTTGAGCGCGTTAATGCGCTCAAGAGACGGCACATTCAAAGTTGATAAAAAGAGCTATCGTTCACGCCTGCCGTTCTGCCCTAGAAAAGGCATGTCACCACAAAATGAGTTTAAGTCTTAACCATCAGATTGAGAGATTGTATGCTGCTGGGTATCCAAGGCAAATGATAGCCTGTGTTTGCGAAAGCTTGCTACACAGCATGAAGAATACAAACCGCCACGCGAAAGAAGAACAAAAACCTGTGTGTGTCATGCCTTACGTGCACCGTGTGTCACACAATTTAAAGAAAGTTGCAGGAAGATACGGCGTCCAACTTGTGTGCGGCGCCGTGTAAGCTTGCTAAAGTGTGTGCTATCTTGAACAGAGAAAAATGTCAGCATGACAAAAAATAAAATCTTCACATGCGATTTGTGCACTTTCCAAAAAACAAGGGCACATTATGGCAGCATCTCTATCACTAAAGTGTCTCAACATTGAGATGACATTTAACAAGGCCTCCATGTATATTTTAGTACACTACTAAAGACAACCTTGTTGGTGCCTGTAATATGTATAGACAACTGCCCACAAAAAAAAATAGCACAGAGAGTATTGGCAGTTTAGTGACTCCCAGCTAATTTGTTTTTATTATAAAGTGGCCTCTATTGTGTCACCAGCAGTGTCGTAATCTAATTGAATATCCAGATCACCATACACATTCTTCAGCATGTCAATCACCGAGTCTTGAATGAAGTCCACTTGTTCAGGTGGGCAGTAGGCATCAATGCTGGAGCGGGCTATTGTTATTATTGCTGGCACCACGCACAAGCCCTGAAGAAACCTAGCAGTGCTGGCAATGAGATCCAAGACTTCCTGCTTTGAGCTTCGATGATGAGGCAGGGTAGAATTCAAATCGCATGTGCAGCCTGCATCGTGAATCAAATCAGCATGCAGGGTCTCTCCAACTGGAGGCCGTTCTCTCAGATCACTGCACAGAGCTATCAACTCGTCTGGGCACAAAGGCACTTCATGATCGTCTTCATGCACAGGTTGCTCTGGCAAACTGCTGCTGCCATGCAGCTGCTGTTCCAGGCAGGCCCTTAGGAACTTAAGCTGCTTGGCACGACCCTCTTGAGCCTCCTGCAGTAAAAAAAAAGTAGTACTCCTCATCTTCTCGGTCACATAAAGCTCTGAAGCAGATTGTTAAGCCCCTGAAAGCACTTTCTACACAGCTGGGCACAAACTCGCACCTTTTTCTCAGTCTTGTCTACCTAGCATTGATTGATTGCTCACAACAAAGTCCTGCAGTGCCCGAAGGCATTATTGCAAGGGAGGAATGACTTAACAGTACGTTGTGTTGGGCAGGTTGGAAGTAATTCATATTGTGGACCAGTGCAAAACAAACAACGGACCTAGCGTCCGTGTCGCCTTCTCTTTCCTAGGACCGTTGTCCGTTTTGCGCTGGTCCACAATATGAGAAAATGACATTTGCTGGTAAGGCCAAAAGAAGAACAAGAAATACCATGATACAAGAGATAATGGAAAACATGCACCAAAAGATGACAACCGAGAGCCACAAATGCAATGACAAAATGCTGAAAAACACATGAAAAGGAGGACAACTGCACATCATGTCATATGTCTGATAAAAATGCACAGAAACAATCTTTCGTGCAGGACTCGGCAATGCCAGGTAAGAGCCAGTTCCAATCATTGATCGTCAGTAGAAAGAATGAGTTTTTAAATACATCTGTCAGGCATTTTATCTTGCGGATCCTCCACTGATGATCAAGTCTAGATAAAAAGTAAGGTGCAAATAGGTACCAGTCTTTGTTGATGGTCAGCTTTCCAAAATAGATGATATACAACCTGCAATGGTTAAGGTCCCCAGCCGGGTTGGACTTTAAGAGAGGTGACATTAGTTGAGAAGCTACAGTTGCTAGATAAAAATCTTGCAGCATTATTTTAGATGCGTTCGAACATAGATAAATAAGCAAACGAGGGGTCTCGTACAGGGTATGCATATTCCAGAATTGGTGTAATGTAAGTGAAATACAGGAGTTGCTCGACATTAGGCTGCGCTTTACTAAAGTTACGTTTTAAGAAGTTAAGCATTCTGCAGGCTTTGGATGTAATATAGTCAACTTGCCAAGCCCACGTAAGATAAGATGTGAAATAAACACTGAGATACTTGTAGCATTCTGCTACTTTTCGCAAGGGAACGTTATTTATTGAGTAACAGGTTGGAATTGGGGAACACTTTCGAATGAAAGAGACAAATTGGCATTCTGTAGTGTTTAAAGACATTTGGCATTTAGAACATGATCTCTGAATAGAAGTCAGGTCTCGCTAAAGGTTTAATGCATCATAACTTTCAAGAATACGGTATACGATGCAGTCGTCAGCATAAAGCAGAACTTTGCAGGTAAGATCACCTAAAACAAGTGCATGTCCTGCGCTGTTCATTCGTTGTGTTTGTCCTTGTAGGCGCTATTGTTTTACCTGGCTTAAGTAGTATGCACCATCTGGCCCAAATTGAAGTTCTTCCAAATCCAAAACAATTGTTTCAGGCAAATTTAGCATTCATAGCAAATAGGGTACTTCTTTATGCCTACTAGCAAATAATATCTCTCAGAAAAGTGAGCATGATAGCAAGTCCATCGTTTTTTTGCACACAGATTTTGCCACCAGTACTAATGTAATATTTTTTTTTCTGAATGTATAGCATCATGTGCATTATCAAAAAAGAAAATGACTTCACAATCCATATGGTGTTAATTTCACAAATCCTGATATTTTAGTATTACAGTTTCAAACTATTTTGACAATTAGTAAAACATTTTGCACATGCAGGTGAAAATTTAACCAGTGGTATATTCCATAGGAAAACTAATGAACTGGCTGTCTTGAGGCCTGGATAAACTTGTCTGGATCAATATGATAAACGGCGCTTGAAAAGGTTAAATGCAATAAACTCTGAAATACTACATAGCCTGCGGCTATCTACTTTAGCCTGCGGAAGAGACTCACATAATGGTGTTAAGTCATGCCAACACCTTCTAAAATGCAAAGAACACAATACAGCTGCATGTCTCTGCAGCTGGACAAGTGCTGCTCATAAATGATGCTTAGTGCTGCCTAATAAAATCCCTTATTAAAACACTTCCATGTGATGCTTAAGACAACTTGGACACTGTTTACCACACAAGGCTTCGAACTCAACACAATACCTGCTGGTTAAACAAACAGGCTCAACTATATGGCAGATTGCTGATGTTTCAAATTAACATCTAATTTTACACACAATTGCCTCACAGAACTTTTTCAGTTTGCAGCACATAGCTATATGCACTTCACACAGGATAAATGTGACTGACATTGAATGCAGAGTCTGGCTGCACAAGTTACATTTGACGCCCGAAATAATATGGTGGTAGAAGACTTACGAGCGTTTTCCCTTAATGGAAACAGTTCTACCCAATTTTCATGAATGCACAATGCAGAGGTCGGCGCTTGAAATAATTTTATGTGTTTTCATCCCTCTCCTTGCCTAAGCATTCTTTTCATGCAGTTTTCAGCAACTAATATCGACACATAACTATTCTGCTATTTACATGCAGTCCAATACATTCAGTGTTCACAGCCTCGAACAGGACTTCGCATCTTGTACCAATCAATCAGCCACACAATAGAACAATGCATTCTTGTTATGGAGGAGTTGCAGTAAGCCCACGCTCCCCATCCCAGTACCAAGTCTAGTATTTAAGTGGCATCCAAGAGTCCTTTACATGTGCACACTGCCCTCTGATGGGAAGCTGTGCACTCGCACTAATCTGTATAAGCTAGTCTGTGTAGGCAACTCAAAAAATCATGCACTCAAAGGGTTCCTTGGGTTCCATGTCTTGCTGTGAACTCCTTTGAATTTCTCTCCAATAGTACTACCTAGATAGGGAAGCACCAACCTTGATCTTCTTTGTGTCCTGCACGTCTCTAGGCCAGTCCCAGTGGTACAGTTTACGCAGCCTGGCCATCTGGTTTGCAGTTAGCATGAGTGAGAAAGGGTCCTGTGTGCTGTAGAAGTCAAGGTCAATGTCGAGCACAACCTGCCGCGAACCACGCTGCCAGGCCTTGTCCGTGGTCCGGTGTGCGAGCAGCCAGTCAAGCGGCTGCACCCTTAGAGTCACTTCATGTGTACCAGATAGCTCGTCACTTGGAGCCCAAGCACATTCACTAAGAAAGTACGGTAGAGGACTGGAGACTTTCGCACGGCTGTCCTGCAAAAACATGCACATACACTGCTACGAGCATTTTCTGGTGGCTGGCTCAGCTTGTGACTGACTGGCCCAGTTCACTTCATTACTGGTTCCTGTTAGAGATGTGTCAGCTTGCACCACAATAATCTCTCCGGTAGCTGCCAAAAAGCCAGACATCAGCACCAAAGTCGTCAAAAAGAGACATTTACTGCTAGGAACACTTATAATTTGTCAGGATGAGATTTTTCCAGAGGCAAATATGCAACCTTTGCCAAACCTCTTGTGTGTAATGGTTCTGTTAGCAGGCTTGCAAAGATGCCATCATTTAGCGGAGCATACCAAAAGCGCATTTCTCCGAGTCATTTGGCATGCGTACGCAATGCTCTAAAAAGTAATAATAAAGAGTGCAAGCTGCAGGCGTCAGCCCGAGTTTAATACAATTGCTTACGACGTAAAGACACGCAGAAATCGAGTGCCCTGAGGTTTTTCAACATGAAACGAACATGGTCAGTTCGGTTAGTTCCCTGCTGGCGTATTCAACGCACTATGACAAATTTAAATTTGATGATGGAAAACATCTTTTTGTATGTCTTTTTTTTTTACGATTTGAGCTCACCTTTTCGCCTATGAGAAAACAGTGGTCTCCGTCCGGCAACTGGTCTGACCAGGGCGAACGTACCCACAACAAGCGATCGAAGTGACCCGCCAGAGCAGCAGGCATAATCCAACTTTCGATGTCAATAGACGACATTACATGCTCACGATCTCGTACATTCTGCGGCTCAAGCTGGGGAGGAATCACGAGGTCGGGATGGGCATCCAAGTGAATCATTAGCAGGCCATCGAAATTAAGTTTCTTCGACCCAATGGCACGATATATGTGACTCAACGCGTGAAAATGCGGCTCTACCACACGAACCGGAATGGGATGGCCCATGTTGATCTAACCTAATTATAACGCTGGCGCGATACAGCATTCATTACAAACAATGCAAGCACAATACACGGCTATGCTCCCATCGCTTTCAAGCGCCCTCCATGTAAAGAGCTCCTAATTTCAGCATCTAATATCTACTACCAGCCGCTGCTTTCAACAGTTCACGGTGCTTTCAACACAGCAACACAACAGCGGACTACAGCCAATTAAATCCGCCTTGCTACAGCCGCTACAGCTTCCGAAAAAGTGGATGGATGGATGCATGGATAGATGATAGGAGCGTCCCCTTTGAAATAGGGTGGCGGCAGTTGTCACCACTGAATCCCACTAAGGGGCTGGATGCCGCATCGGGCACCCGAAAGTGAAGCCACCGGAAGTGTGGTACCTCAGCACGATTTTTCAGTCTCAGTGTTCGTTTTCCACTTAGCATTTTGTCTTTTCGACGTTCTCGTCTTTTTTCATGACAATGCCTACCTGTTGCGGTGTCAACTGCATGAGGAGAGAAGCAAAGTCCTTAGGAGAGATGTTTCAAAAATAAGGGTCCTTTGCATCACTATGGGATGACACTAGCAGACGACAGAACGTCGCTACACGCAGTACGTACGGAGCCTCGTCTGGCCTCGTCTGCTCAGCTCTTTGTCGACCCGTTGCGCAAGCGTCGCCAACTCTGCTCTTTGTTGTGGTGCACGTTGTCGCGCTCTAAGGCCGAGTTATACCATCAATGAGGGCTAAATTTGAGGATGAATAGATGGCCTTCATTAGGCAGTCGATTTTGCACTGAATATTTTACCGATTTATGTTTAGACCGAACCGGAGCGAGGGCGAGGCCACAATCTGGTGAGGCGCCGTCGGTGTTCTGCTGGTTCACATTAGCGCGCCCAAAAGGTATATGGTACTGCTTTTTCGACGGAGCGTATCAAGTACTGTTTCGTACTGTAGCAAATTATGCCTGAATGGGCTTTTATTTGTGATGCTTGGTGCAGTTGACTTCTAACAGCGCTTGTCACGTGCGCTGCTGCCATTCGTCTTTCTCGTCAGTCGTTTCTTTCGTGCTGTGTAGATGAAACTTGGCTGTGCTATAGAGTTGGATTAAAAGCATGTCTGGAAGGTAATTGACACACTAAAGCGATCGATAAGCATCACCTGCCATCGACGAGAAGAGACGTCGTCCGCCACCATCTCGAAACCGATACAGTGGCAGTTGTATAACGTGTGGCTCTTCGAGTGTCAGGATTTCCGCGCCATTTCCTTTTCTTTGCTACACAAAAAATTTCTTTTTAAGATGACCTAGACTCATCGGCATTCCACTAATTCTCCTAATTACTCTCGGAAGACAGGAACCAGATCAGAAAATAGTGTTTAATGATCGTACCCCTTTTCCGCGGCATGGTGAGACCTGCATGTCTGTTTTCTTCGGTTTCTCTGAAATTACTGGGTTCCCCAAACAATGCACAATTTCTCGCGTTGAGCTTGCTTGTTCCTTTGATATTACAGTAGACGTTACACGAAAACAACTCGAAAAACTGAGAACGGAAGGGCGAAAGACGCGACTTTTTGCATTGAAATACACAGCAGACACCGAACTTCCGGGACATGCCACCAAACTTCCAGTTGCTTCACTTGTGCTCACTAGAGTCAGTCTTTATTTTTTAGTGACTCTAGTGCTCACTTTTGGAAAGCGGGAATGCGGCATCCAGCCACCTAGTGGAGATCAGTGGTTGCCACCATGCTCGTCTTTTTTATTTTTGTTTATCTGTTTTGTAAACTGTTATAAATTTCGCCATTTTCTTTAAATACGCTTCTAACCTTATGGAATGAAAATGTCGCAGTATCTGTGTCACATCTCGGCGGACACCTTGACCGCGCCGTAAGGTAAGGGATAAATAAAGGAGGGACTGAGGGAAGGAAGAGGCGCCGTAGTGGAGGGCTGCAGAATAATTTCGACCACCTGGGGATCTTTAACTTGCACTGACATCGCACAGCTAGAACACGGACGCCTTTGCGTTTCGCCTCCTTCGAAACGCGGCCGGCGCGGTCGGGTTCGAACCCGGGTACTCCCAGTAGACTAGCGCTCTAACCACTGCGCCACCGAGGCGGGATTATAACCTTATGTCACCCCTCTGCTTTTGAGCCTCCAATCATCAATAGCTTTTTGCTAACTTCCACTACAGATTTATTTGCATGAACATTGTTATATATCTTTAAATTGAGGAATAATAATAATAATTGGCTTTGGGGGAAGGAAATGGCGCAGTATCTGTCTTATGTATCGTTGGACACCTGAACCGCACCGTAAGGGAAGGAATAAAGGAGGGAGTAAAGAAGAAAAGAAGTGCCGTAGTAGAGGGCTCCGGAATAATTTCGACCACCTGGGTATCTTTAACGTACGTGCACTGACATCGCACAGCACATGGGCGCCTTAGCGTTTTGCCTCCACAAAAACGCAGCCGCCGCGGTCGGGTTCGAACCCGGGAACTCCGGATCAGTAGCCGAGCGTCCTAACCACTGATCGAGCCACCGCGGCGGGTATCTCTTGAGGAGCAAAACCGCAAAACAGGTCGGGACTGAGGCAGGCGACAACACAGGGCGGTTGTGCTCCTTACGATGTCTTACCAACTGGCCTACAACCAAGTCCTTCTACGTTATATCTTTGCCGTCTCTACGCTGTGTCGATCAATCAGAGAGAGAGAGAGAGAAACAACTTTATTGTAACACCAGTCAATGAACGCCAGGAGAGATGTCCATCTCCCCTGTCGGCCCTAGCCGTCGGCCGGGATCCCTTGGGATACAGCAGCAGCAAGGGCTTGACCGATGATGTCTTGCTGGACGTTGGGGTCTGGGCTGCGGAGCAAAGCCTCCCAGGATTCTATAGTGCGTGAGCTATCATATTTAGCCGGGCTCGTCCACACCATGTGGACCAGATTTGCTGGCTGATCGCAAAATTTGCACTTTGACCTGAATACTGTAGGATGCCACTTGCTGTAGAGTACTGGGTTGGGAAAAACCCCTGTCTGTAATTTCCTCCAAAGAACCTCCTCTTTTTTATTGAGCGTTTTGTCCGCTCCCGGATAAATCTGACGATTTAGTCTGTAATATTGTGTGATTTCCTGGTATGCGCGCATATCCTCTGTGCTGTTTGTACTTCCAGAGATTTGGGAGGTCCCAGGGGTCGACCGGTAAGTGAGACCTCGGGCGACCGAATGAGCCTCCTCGTTCCCTTTAAGTCCTTGGTGAGCTGGTGCCCAAACGAGCAGAACCAGTTCTCTGGGTCCTCCTTCCCTGCTTAATATACGGATGGCAGTCTCCGTCACCCTCCCCGATTCGTAATTTCTCACAGCGTTTTTTGAATCGCTAATGACCACCTTGACCCCTCCTTGGCTGGCGGCTAAGGCTATCGCCACTTCCTCAGCTTCTACTGTCTTGACACCACTGACTGTGCAGCACGCCACCGGGGTTCCGTCTTCCTTAACCGCCACAGCCGCGTGTGCGGCTTTGCTCTCATATATTGCAGCGTCCGTATACAGGACGTCCTGTCGACCTGTATACCTAGCATGTAATGCTTCTGACCTGTCTTTGCGCCTGCCTTCGTGAAAGGCGGGGTGCATGTTTCTGGGCAGCGGAGGGATTTTAATCTTGTCCCTGATTTGTCGTGGTATGTCTCGTGAGCGGGCATGTTCATGCTTGGGCTCGTAGCCCAATCTCTCTAAAATTTTCCTCCCCGTTTCAGAACCGAGTAGCCTTTGATGCTGAGCGGTAAGGGCAGCCTCAATGAGCTCCGCGAGAGTGTTGGAGACCCCTAGCTTCATAAGTCTCTCGGTGGATGTGTTCGGGGATAGGCCGAGTGCGACCTTGACACTTTTCCTGATAATGATTTCGAGCTTGTTCCGTTCCGCTCCGTTGAGTTTCAGGTAGGGTGCCACGTACACTATCCTACTGATTACGAAGGCTTGCACGAGTCTCAAGAGATTCGCCTCCTTCATCCCAGCGTGCCTGTTCGCTATTCTTCTGATAAGGCGACACGTCTGATTTGCACTAGCTTCTAACCTAGCAAGCGTTTCATGATTCTTCCGATTCGCCTGAATCCTTAGCCCGAGGACGCGGATACTGTCAACCGCGGGGATCTCTCCGCCATTGACATACAGGTGGATGTCTGCCTCGTGCTAATTTGGTGAAGCCGCCGTTTTCCAGGGGGCATCAGGAACAGTGCTTCCGACTTTTCGGCCGAGCATTTAAGTCCCTTGGGTTTCAGGTACTCTTCAATGATGTCAATTGCTTTTTGCAGAGAGCTTTCAATTTGTCCGTCACTCCCCTTATTTATCCATAATGTTATGTCATCCGCGTATATTGTGTGGTTTAAATTCTCAATGTCCGCCAACAGTTCGGGGAGTCTCAACATCGCAATGTTGAAGAGGGTCGGTGATAACACCGAGCCTTGCGGCGTTCCTGTGTTACCAAGTATAATGTCCTCGATGGAGTCTTCCCCTATCTTGAGAGTGGCTTTCCTGTTCGTAAGAAAGTCCTTGATCAATCAGAGAAAATCGAAAAAAAAATACCTCGGCCTAACCACCCGCTTGCTGTAGGGCTAAAAATTAGCACAAAGGTGGAATTTGGCGTTCAGTTTTGTTTTATATGTACGTCTGGGTGGTGTACTTACCTTATTTGATCGGTCAAAATTAATCGGAAATCTTCATTGTCTGTGGCGACGCGGCGAACCAAAACTGCGACATGGTTTACGCAAAAAGCGTACTGGCGCTAAAAGACGGGCCCCGCCGCGGTGGCTCAGTGGTTAGGGCGCTCGGCTACTGATCCGGAGTTCCCGGGTTCGAACCCGACCGCGGCGGCTGCGTTTTTGTGGAGGCAAAACGCTAAGGCGCCCATGTGCTGTGCGATGTCAGTGCACGTTAAAGATCCCCAGGTGGTCGAAATTATTCCGGAGCCCTCCACTACGGCACCTAATTCTTCCTTTCTTCTTTCACTCCCTCCGTTACCCTTCCCTTACGGCGCGGTTCAGGTGTCCAACGATATATGAGACAGATACTGCGCCATTTCTTTTTCCCCCCAAACCAATTATTATTATTATTATTATTATTATTATTATTATTATTATTAAAAGACGGACCCGTCGCGGTGGCCCGATCAGTGGTTAATTAGGCCGCTCGGTGACTGATCCGGAGTTCCCGGATTCGAACCCGACCGCGGCGGCTGCGTTTTTATGAAGGCAAAACGCTAAGGCGCCCGTGTGCTGTGCGATATGTCAGTGCATGTTAAAGACCCCCAGGTGGTAGAAATTATTCCGGAGCTCTTCACTACGGCACCTCTTTCTTCTTTCACAAGCTTCTTTATTCCTTCCCTTACGGCACGGTTCAGGCGTCCAACGATACATGAGACAGATACTGCGCCATTTCCTTTCCCCCAAAACCAATTATTATTATTAAAAGACGGAGACAACACACACACACACACGACAGGACAGTTGGTACACAAGACGGGGCTGGTGTGTGTGTTGTCTCAGTCTTTTAGCGCCAGTACGCTTTTTGCGTAAACCATATGTCATGCTACAACCAACTAGCTCAAATGAAATTCTTGCTGCAAAACTGCGAGCTTTCGCAGGAGGAGAGGAGGTAAACTTTATTAAAGAAAAGGTCTTTGGCGCGGGTTGGGGTGACGTTCCCCTCCCCGCGGTGGGCACCTCTTCTAGGCCGGACGCCAGGTGGCCGACCGACGATGTCGCTCGGCGACCTCTTCGGCCCGCTCCGTGACTCGGAGTTGAACCTCCGGGTCCGAGCTGAGCAGCGCGGCCTCCCACTGCGATTGGGTAGAGAGCTGCAGACTGTTCGACGGCTTGTATTGAGGACATGAGTATAGGATGTGGGGTGTGTCTGCCTTACGGTGCCCACAGAGAACAGATGGGGCTGAACTGCTCTGGGAACCATATGGAGTACATGTACGGATTAAAGAAAGTGTTTGTTTGGAGCTGCCGCCAACTGACTTGCTTTGTTTTACTTAGAGATCTATGTGGGTCTGGGAAGATTTGTCTTTCTTTCTTGAAGTGGGTAGTAATCTCTTAGTAGGTCGTCATTCGCTCCTTGGCCGACCTGAGCTCGGGGTAACGCGCCTCCCGGTTAACTACGAATCCTCGGGCAAATTGGTGCGCCGCCTCGTTTCCAGGATGGCCCGAATGGGTGTGGACCCAGATCAATGTGATCTGGCGGGTATTGGAGATTTTTTGTAATATATTGATGGCTGCTGAGTGGGCCCTTCTTTGCAAAAATTTCGAATTGCGGTTTTAGAGTCGCTGATGATGTATTTGGCAGTGATGGAGGTAATTGCTAAAGCTATGGCAACTTCTTCGGCCTCCTCCGGAAATTTTGTTTTATCGATTGTCGCCGATACGACGGGAGAACCTCGATGATCGACAACTGCCCGGGAAAAGGCATCTCTGTCTGCATGTTCTGCCACGTCCACATGCGCCGTGTCTTTCTGCACTGAAAATCTTTCGTGTAACCCGCCGCGGTGGCTCAGTGCATGGTAGGGCGCTCGACTACTGATGCGGAGTTCCCGGGTTCGAACCCGACCGCAGCGGCTGCGTTTTTATGAAGGAAAAACGCTAAGGCGCCCGTGTGCTGTGCGATGTCAGCTGCACGTTAAAGATCCCCAGGTGGTCGAAATTATTCTGGAGCCCTGCACTACGGCACCTCTTCTTCCTTTATTCTTTCACTCCCTCCTTTATCCCTTCCCTTACGGCGCGGTTCAGGTGTCCAATGATATATGAGACAGATACTGCGCCATTTCCTTTCCCCCAAAACCAATTATTAATTATTATTAAAATCTTTCGTGAAGTTTTTGTGCCCTAGCCTTTCTTCTGTATGTATCATAGTGTGGATGCATGTTTTTGGGCAGAGGATGGACTATAAAGTGTTCGTGCACGAGTCTTGGAATTGGCAAGGTGTGTGCACGGATTCCTTCATATTGTATTCCTGCCTTCTTTAGGATGAAACGTCCCGTTTCAGTGCCTGATAGTCTTTCGTATTGTGCGGTGAGGTGTGCTTCCATCATTTCCGCTAAGGTGTTATGAATTCCTAACTGTATTAGTTTTTCATTTGGGGTATGACGAGGGAGGTTCAGCGCAATTTTGTAGGATTGTCGAATTAGAGAATCCACTTCGTCCCTTTCTCTGACAGTGAGGGTGACGTATGGTGTGGAGTAGATGACTCTGCTAAGAACGAAGGCCTGGGTTAGTTTCCTGGTCTCGGCTTCTTTAACTCCTCCTCGCCTATTCGCGATGCGTCTGATGAGGAAGGAGATTTGGTTGACGGTGTTTCTCAGCTTCTTAATTAGTGTGTCGTTTTTTCGGTTTGACTGTATCAGCATTCCCAAGATTCTTAGTGTTTCCACTTCTGGGATGGCTGCCCCTTCCGCGTATATTTTGATCTCAGGCGCTTTATTTTTTTTGACGCTTTGGGTGTAGGATGAGGAGTTCAGATTTTTTGGGGGAACACGCAAGTCCCGCGGCTTGTGCCTCCTCTACTACTACATCTGCCGCTTGTTGTAGCGTATCTTGTATCGTGCCGATACTCCACTTGGTGGTCCAAAGGGTGATATCGTCCACGTACAAGGAGTGTTCTAGGTCTGAAATTTTGGCGAGTTCGCGTGCCATTTTGATGAGGGTTATACTGAATAAGGGGGAGAGGAGCGATCCTTGCGGCGTTCCTCTGTCTCCTAAAATGAAGGTGTCGGATTTGATTGTGCCAATTTGAATATTAGCCGTTCTATCGGAGAGAAAGTCCTTGATGTAGTTAAACGTTCTTTCGTCTACATTCAATGGTGAAAGAGAATCTAGGATTGCTTTGTGTTTGACGTTATCAAATGCTTTGGTTAAATCTAGAGCTAGGATTGCCCCTGTGCTCCTTTCTTGCTCCTGAGATAGGACCTCGTTTGCTAGTCTGAGCATCGTATCATGTGTTGATAAATATGGTCTAAAGCCGACCATAGTGTTTGGATATAAATTCTCTTTGTGCATGTGGGACTGCAGTCTGTCGAGTATGAAGTGCTCAATCATTTTTCCTAAGCAAGAAGTAAGCGAAATAGGTCAGATTTTCGAGCGCGAGCTTTTTGCCAGGTTTTGGAATGAATTTAACGATGGCGTGTTTCCAAGACGCTGGGAGTTTTCCTTCCCTCCAACATCCGTTCGCAAAGTCCGTGAGGGCTGTGATGGAAGCGTCGTCTAGGTTTCTGAGTGTCTTATTGTTAATGCAGTCCTCTTCTGGAGCGGATGTCGTGGGTATCTTAAGGAGGGCTGCTCCTATTTCCGCCATCGTTATCTCAGCGTCCAGGATGGGGTTAGGGTGTCCTTTATAATAGGGTAGGGACTGCGTCTCTCGGGTTGTGCAGAAGTATTTCTGCTGGAGCGTGTTTATAATATCTTGATCCGTGCCTGGGTCTGTATTTAGAATTTTGGCGATTTCCTTTTGAGTCGTAGCTTTGTTCGATTCCGGATCAAGGAGATGCCGCAGAAGATTCCACGTCTCTCTCGTGCCAAGATTGCCATTTATATTTTTGCAGATATGGTTCCACTGCTGTCTCGCGAGTTCTGCGGAGTGGTGTTGAATTTCTTCCGTGAGTGTGACTATCCTATTTCTAAGGTTTTTGTTGTATTTTTGCTTAAGCCATCTTTTTTCTAGGCTTTGCCTTGCCTCCCACATGTCTGTGAGGCGGCTGTCAATCATACTTACGCCTAGGTCATGCACTACGTCTTTAGTGGCCTTTCCCACGTCTGATAGGAGGGTTTGTGTCCACTGTGCTACGTCTGCGATCGGTTCCTGATTTTGGTCAGGCATCGTCCTAAATTTGTCCCAGTCAGTGATTCTGTTTTTTCTGGGTTGGGGTTTGAGATTGCCAATGACAATTTTTGACATTATGATATAATGGTCACTTCCCAGATTTTGTCTGGTGTTGCTCCAGCTTAAGTCTGGGAGATTTTTGCCCATCGTGAGGTCCGGGCACGTGTCCCTGTTCACGCTGTTGCCTATCCTGGTAGGCTGCATGGGGTCCGTATATTGGGTTAGCCCTCTTTGCTGGATAAAATCCATTAGGGCCGCGCCTTTCCTGGATGTTGTTGCGTGTCCCCATTGCACGTGTTGAGCGTTGAAGTCGCCCACAATTAGGATTGGGTTTTAACCTGCAATTTGTAGGGCTTTGAGTATAGCGGCTTTCGCTGGTCCAGCCTGTGCCTTGGGGTGGCTGTATGCGTTAAGTATGAACAGAGGAGTTTCTTTTGCTAGGTAGAATTTCGATTAATATAAAACCGAGCTCTATGTCTTCAATCTCGTGGTTAACCACGGTAAGGTTTCTATGTACCATTGTAGTGGTTAATGGCTGTTCTGCGATGTGACATGGCAGAACTGCCCGGTACACTGGCAGTTTTAGTCGAGACATTCTGGGTTCTTGGATCGCAATTACGTCAGGTTTTTCGGATTGCGATTGAATGTGTAACTGCAGATGTGCTTTTTGTTGAGCATAGACCTGCAGTTCCACTGCCAAATTGTTATGGTTTTAGGATTGGCCATTTTGCTGGGATTGATCGATTGGCGCCCCTTGAGCTGACGAGAGAAGGCGACGTAAAATTTCATGTAAAACGGTGTCGAGTACTCCAAACTTGTGATTTACATCCTGTATGTGTTGTTCGAGGCTTTGTGTTAAATTGTCAACTCTTTGGGTTAGATTATCGAGTTTCTGGCTGTGCTCTTCCACTTTTTGTTCGAGTTTTGGGACTCTATCTTCCAGTGAGGTATTTCTTACGTCAGCTACTGCTCGTTTTTTGCGAGGTGTTTCTTCCTTGCTTACTACGCTTATTGGTGTTTCGACTGATGCGGCCACAGTAGTTTCCATTTCTGTGACCTCCGGCATTGGTAGTGGTTTTGGAAGAGGGTCCTTAGATTTTGCAGGGGCTTTTAGTTTACTATTTTCCTGTTCCAAGTGTTTAATGCGGTCCATGAGCATTTGAATGTGCTGGAGTGCCTGATCGAGTTTAGACTGTAATGACTGCAGCTCCGTCCCCTTTCCGTGAGAGGCCACTCCCGCCCAGCTCACCTGTTTCGGTACGGGACTCTGAGTCCGGCTGCTGGTGCGGTTGCCACCTCCGCTGCGATTGCTGCTCCGTCCGCTGTCCAAGGACTGGAAGGAGCTCGAGCGGTCCTTCCTACGGGTGGATGGTGGGTTGTCGCAGGTCCGGGATTTGGATCTTGACTGGTGCTCCGATGTTTTCGTTTGGGGTCGTTGAAATCGTTTCTTGCAACTCTTATCGCCTGTGCGGTGCCCTCCTCCGCAGACAATGCAAACTGGGTCGCAGATTTCTTCCTTTAGGTGCTGGTTGCCGCAGTACGGGCACCGTTGTTGCGGTGGCTCCGGACATACGTCTCTTCTGTGTCCGACTCTTCTGCAGTTCGTGCACGCCTCTACTTTCGGAATGAAGGGGTAGACTCCATGGGTACAGGACTCCGAAGTAGACGATGCTATCTGGTAGTTGGTCCGCGTCGAAGTGGAGCAGAAGTGACTTCGATGTTCTTCCCATGGTTCATGCTTGTACGATGTCAGGGTTTCTTTTGCGGAATTCTGTCATCATTTCTTGGGGAGTTTCGCCATCGTAAGCCCGATAGATGATGCCTTGCAGGGCCTTGTCCGGAGGGGCGATTTACGACGTCATGACGACGTCTTTGCCTTCTAACTTGATTTGCTTGACTGCGACGTAGCGTAGTGCGTTTGCCTGCACCGGCGTCGATATGGTGTAGCGCGTGAAGCACTTCTCGGTGTAGCGCGTGAAGTCGACGCCACCCGTTGGTCTGTAGATGATTTTATAGTCCTCCGGGAGTCGCGGAAGCGGTTTCTTAGGATGCAGTGGAGGGAGAGGTTGCGCCTGCGGCTTCTCGGTCTGCTTATTTGGCTTCTGAGCTGTTGATGACTCAGCTTTGGGGTTCTTATTGCGGTAGGAAACAATCGTTTTCCAATCGGTCGTATTGAATTCGACTGGGGAGGCTTTAGTCCCAACTACGGCGTACTCCATGACTGCCGCCGAGGCGTTCGCGCCGCGCTAGGCCTGGCGTTCAGGTAAGTTAGGGCGCCGGGGCGACGCTGGCTTGAGACCATCAGAGCTCGGTCGCCCGAGCTCCGATTTGCTTAAAAGAGGTCTTGAAAGGTGCCTTATACACTCACGCTTCTTGTCCGTGTGTCGGCGTATCCTGGTGTTTTTCTTTGCAGCAGGTGCTCTAACACTGAGCCCAAACAAAGCACATGCATCGCCCGAGCTTTCGTAGTAATGTAAAGTACCTTGAAAATTTGAAATTACCGCCACTCTTGGAACTTGGCCGCGCCGCGCGACCTCCTCGTCTCCGCACTGCTGGGCCGCAGGCATTGGCGGTGGTGGTGAAAATTTTTTATATTGTGAAAGGAGAGTTTGCAGGCCAAAAATGGCCCTTTACATTGCTAGAGTACTAGTCAGAGACCCCGCTGGACGAAGCTGCTACTGACGCCCGTTGGACTAGAGCCCTTTGAGATCCCCGCTACCTCCCATGCCTCTCGTGAACGGGAAGGGTTTGGGGGAAGAGAAGGATGCTTCTGACAGGCCCAAATCATATGGAAGTTATTGGAAGCTTCCCCACAGTGAAGGCAGCGCCCATCAGTTTTAGGGTCAAAATGTTTTGCTATTGCAGGACGCAACGAAGTGTTGGTCTTCGGGCGGCTGAGAGTTCGCTCATTGAATTTGCTAAACGCCCTTAGCAGGGACCGGAAAAAGCCGATGCCGTTCGGAATATAATTCCAGAATTTCCCTGAATCGTTGAAGCGGCTGCTTAATCTCTGAGCCGGAGGAGCATGGATAAGGTGCCCGGTGGGTATGCGCTCGGGCGGCCGCGTCCGCAGCCCCGTTACCTCCAAGGTCCTGATGGCCCGGAGTCCAAACTATGCGTTGGGGTGCACATGAATGGCCCGATTCCCTTAGTGCCAGCTTTAGGATATGGTACGCCAATGTTGAAGCCTCGCCAGCCAAATAGTGTTCACAGGCTCAATGCGAATCTGTGATGATTACCTTCAAATTCGGGTCCAAGGCGGCAAGTGCAATGGCTACCTCCTCGGCTGTCACTGAATTTGGAGCTCGATATGAGAGGCCGTTAACATGTTGGTCCTGGTGATCGAACTGCGGCGGCCATAGTATCCAACAGGCGACGGCCCTGCTACTTCAACGTAATATATACCCTGTATGGATACGTGTTTGTGTTTGAGGGGCCAAGCGCACACCTCTCGTCTGCCTTAGTGTGTCTGCATGTCCATGTTGTGCGGGAGTGGAAGGACTCGGAGCTTGTGACCCCATGGCTCCAGAATCTGACATGTATCCTTTAAAGTGCACTCGTTTTGGATGTGCAGGTGGTCTAGCAGATGGTGCCCGGATGCCGTCTGTAAAGGTCACGTACACTGGTCCGAGGTGGGGTTCCCGTAACTTCTAATAGGAGTTGAGCACCCGCAACGCCCATGACAACTTAGAGTTGGACATGGTCACTGAGAGGTCCAGTGCTCGCTTTGTAGCCTTTATAATGATGGCATCAATTAGTGCCTCAAGTTGTTTAGTAGTGCGAGGACTGGGAACGGAGTAGAGGATCCTGCTGGTGATGAAGGCATGGGCGAGCCGATGCGCGTCCCTGACCCGCAACCTGCCGCGTTTGCAAGCATTCAAATCGCACGAGCCTAAAACCGGAACCGGCAGTCCCCTTACCCAGCTGCTTGGTGCGCTAAAGAAAATTGGGCCGCTGGGCCCTATGGGAGTGTTCGCTCTTTATGAATCCCTTTCTCTTAGCTTTGATTGAGAAAATAGCCCTCTGCAGTTGCATCGGCCACTGGCACGAAGTCTGTTGAAAGGCTCTAACAAAATCACTCAAAATACTCATTATATAGTCGGATACAACTTAAGTCTACAGTGAAACTCTACCCACATTCATGACCACTGCACAGATTTTGCCTCCATTGAAATTGTTGAGGTGCAAGGATGACGTTGATATGCCATTTTCAAAACCTGACTGGTACAGCACGCCACAGGTGGCAGCGGTGTGAGCACTACGATGCCTAGAGTGGGCATTTAGAATAATGATGTCCCGAGCACACCAAGCTAATAGTTTCGTTAACTGCACTCCCTTTTTGTGCCAGGAACACTGTTGGCTGTGTGGCACTGCCTCATGTCTCAGTGGACAAACGAATTTGCATTTCGCTCCCACCAAAATAGGGTCGCCGAAGCTGCGGGCGCAAACCCGCAAGAGGGTTTCATCGCAAAAAAAAAGACATGAAACAACACATTCATTGCACTTTTGCATTAATTTTGCTGTGTCCCAATTAATGAACATTAAAACTCCCATGGATGTCCTAAATGTCCGCAGGACGTCCAGGGGAGTTCCAGTGCTCACTGGGGTCTTGTGTTGAGTTTCATTCCATTTTTTTTCTTGTGTGTCCAAGGAGCCGACTGTTGCTTGTTGCAAATGGAAACTTTATTTCCTCAGAGAATTCAAACATGGCTAAAGCATAAATACGTTTAAAAAAAGCACCACTGCCAGCCACCTACAAGCTTTAGTTATAAAGGACGTATAGCATGCATTCGGTCCCATTTGGGGCATCTTTTTAAACCTGTAATACCAAAGCAATGATAATGCTGCATTTCACCATATCTGGACCAACCATATGTTAACGTAAAAACAACTTCGGTGAAGAAAATGTTGTTAGTTATTAAAAACTTGCTAAGCTGTACTCATTTCTGAACATTTTAAAACTAGACTGCACTCACATATTCAGGCACATTAAATCAAATTCAATATTCAAAATCACTCCATCACTTGCGGTTGAAGCAGTGTGGTTCATTATTAGACTGTAGTGGAGAAAGATGCATGAAAAAGAAAGGTAAAGACACACCAGCACTCACTGAAATCTACACCATCACTTTTCTTTCATCCTTGTCTGTTCATGCTTCCATCTAATAATGAATGCGATAGTGACCAGGTAAATACTCTTATTAAAGTATGGCTGCTGGAATTTTAGACTCTTTCACTCAAGGCGTCCCTGTGCTGTGCGACATCAGTGCACACTAAAGCTACCCAGGTGGTCGAAATTATTCTGGAGCCCTCCACTATGGCACCTCTTTCTTTCTTTCTTTCTTCTTAGTCCCGCTTTTATCCTCTCCTGATATGTGAGACAGATACTGCACCATTTCCTTTCCCCAGAAACCAATTTTCAATTTCAAACACTGCACCCAAAATCGTAAAAATGTGGCAGCATTTATGGGCTCATCATAGGACTTATACAGCACAAAAAGACTAGAATAATGGTGATAATCCTGAAACTAGACTGTGGCCACCACAAAGGAATCTCCTGCCCCTGAAATTTGCTATGTGTGCAAGCAACTGGTGTGCTCCAACTGTCACCACATTGTGAGGGAGCACCTCACATCAAATGCACTTGCATTATACTTTGTGATGCACATAGGCCCGAGTAAGCCACTTCCTATCAAGAGTGGCTCCACCGAAAAGACCATAAAAAAAGACGGATGATTTAGCATATAGTAGTTACGCCAAATGCGACGTGCACGCTAGAACTAGTAGTTGTGCTTAATTTAACTTGGTTATTCAGGGTTCCGCTTTATGGGTATGACTCAATAGCGTTAATGGCTTAAAGGGACTATGCAATGAATAAAAAGTCGCCTGTAAATGTTTTCAATGCTTAGAAATGATGCTAAGAAGCGTTCTCACCAAGTATGAGCATTCGCAACTGAGCAGGCAATTTATTATGAATTTTTAAAAACAGTGTTTTTTAAAATTTGCGGGCCGATTGGTGTGCTCGTAGTGACCGATTTTGAAACTAAAATCGTGAAAAAAGACGTCACTCTACCCATGACGTCAACAGGCCACCACACGCTGTCATTCGCTGGAGCCACGGCAGCCCCGACGTCACGGGCACACTTCCGATAGCCGAGAAAATCGTCTGCTCGTGCCGTTGCGCGACCCTCTCGGGCAAGCGCGAGCCAGGGCATTGCCTTTGCGCATATGGTTGCAATTTTCCTCTGCCGCCTCCTTCTGTTGGGAGTTCCGGAGCCACTCGCAGTGGCTCGCCGAGTTGCTACTGTCGTCGCTGGCGTTCAGCTGGTACGGCGTGAACTCATAGGGCTCGATGCCCATCGCGATCATAAGAGCGAGCAGTCGCGCCACGAGGTCCGGGTCCTCATACTGACTGCTCCTAGTGCAGTGGTGCAGCGGTTCAGCGATGCGCCACTGCCCTGCAATGTCATGTGCTGCCACTGGTGGGGCTTGTGAGACCCTGCTCTTCCTGACCAACCTCTTGCAACTAATCATTAATTGAACTGGCACCTGCCACCAAGGTGGACAGCTTGCCCACAATCCAGTGATAAGGTTGTGATGACATCACAAGGTCACCTGACATAGCTGGCCCACCTGCTACCTGGCTCTTCAAAAGTCGCAGGAGGACCGGTTAAATTAATGATTGGTCGTAAGAGGTTGATCGGGAAGGGCGACCTGGGTAGCACAAGTTGCACTGGTGGCAGCACCTGGCATCACAGGGCAGTGGCACATTGCTTAACCACATCACCACTCTGCCAGGAATGGTATGAGGACTCCTAGGGATCTATGAAAGTCGAGAATGATCAATTCTGCATATATGGGCATAAACCCATTAACAATATCGTGTCATACTCTTAAGGTGGAGCTTAAGTGTCACCTCCAGTTTTTTTACTCCTGATCATTGGGCTCCAGCCATGTATGGACACTTCTTGCTATAAAGCCCGTTCCAAAATGCTCTTCACCGTTTCCACCATTGTGTTTGCTTCTGTGCACCATTGCTTCTGCTCAGTGATCACTTCTGGGACACAAGAAAATGTGCAGTGCGACAAGTATAGCAAATTCGCCCAGTGTGACCTTGAAGCTCGCCACCTATTCTGATGGCACGATGAACTGCATTGCACACTTCCGGCCATTTCTGACACACACAAGCATTTCTGACCATAATTTCAAGGTACCACTTTTGCCTATCCTTCTCAAGCCCACTCACAGATCGTTTCTCTCCCTCTTACACAGACAGGTGCCCAGCTTTTTAAGTGCCCAGGATCAACCCATAAATGCTGCTCTAACTAACAAAATGTTGTGCAATATATATATAAATGACATATAATTTAGATTACAGATCAATTAGGTGGCATGACAGCTGCTGAACTACCAGCACAATTTTCCACCTTGCAAAAATAACTTGTAAAATGTGGCAGCAAGGGAATGATGTAGCAGCGCCAGGGAGATATCTTCTAGCAGGAGAAGACCTGAAGCACCACCGGCCAGTAAAATTCTGGTCACAGCTCCTCCCTCCACTGCGGCTCCTCTTGCAATGTCTTCTGGGTTATTGGGATCTGCCCTTTGAAGACAAGTTCATCCTCAAGAGAAAAGACCTCTCCTGAGAAAAGAACAAACTCATTTAGCACTGTAACAGCATAAATGGGCTCCTTTACAATGGTCAAGCATGAAACAGTACAGTTAGCCAGTGTAGAAGCCAACATGAACAGGGCACTACTGTCAGTCTGATGGTGAAATGGTTCTTTTGCTACACACAGCCCTTGACCATTCTGTCGGATCCAGTTGGCTGCCACAGTAAGTTCACATAGTAAATATACACTCAGGATGAAATATCTAAACGTTGCTCATGGTCTGGATAAAAAACCTTAAAATGACAGGCTCGCTGTGGTGTTGTCAGATCAAAGTACAGGCTACACATCTCGATCCCAAACTGCATGCCATTGCTACCAAGAAATTCTGAATTCTTTGCAACTTGCCTCGTCTGTAAACTAACAAGTGGACAAGAATTGCCCGAAATTTTCAGCATTCTTCAGAAAGAATTACCGTTGACAAGAAAAAGAATGAGCAGGTGGACCCGATTTTTAATCCAGCATTCAAAGGAAAACATACATATGCAATACTTTTCTACTTTGCAGCGAGATATCCCTTCGCAACCAGTGTATGAATATGTTTATCCTAGATATATCAAACCTGAAGGAAATTGCAAAACAGTTAAATATAGAGATAATTTGATGTATAAAAAATGGCAGCAGAGAAGCTTATCTGTAAACTAGAAGCAAGAATACACTGCACTCACGCTACTGATGCGCTTTTGAATCGACATGCCCGCCAGCATGCTGGCAGTGCACTGCTCGCAGGACGTTGCTAGGCCTAGCCTGCTTGCATCAAAACCACAACAGGCAGTGCTTGGAACTAGCTATAATAAGAGGTCTAAGCTTTTTACCAGTCCACTATAAATAGAATAATCTCTGCTGTTAAAGTAAAGAGAAGCACTAGATGTAGGGGTGCAGCGCTGTTTGATATATCGAATGTTCTCATGAACGGAAGGTCAATAGATGCGAACAGTGCTATAGTTTTGCATGTTATTTTCAAGAGGTTGTTCTGACTGCTCGGTATAAACTATAAGTCGAAATATATCGGATGTCAACTGTATAGAGTAAATAATAACAGCTGCATACCATAAAGAATAAAAATACGCAGGTAAAACATTTTGTTTCTCTCATAGGTGCTGTTCACGTTTCATTCGAGCCTGATAGTAAATAAGTGCACGGATGGACAGTTTGCTGCTGACTGTGTAGCACTGCTGCAAGCCTGCCGCTGAGACATTTTCAATGGTAACGTTGACGCTGGGAGGTTGCAAGGTTGGCCTAACATAATACAGCAAGGTGTTTAACAGGCAGTCATAAATGTGCACAGCAGTGCGTGTGTTTAGAACCTCCAGAAGGTATTTTTCAAACTAGCAGGCTTTTTGACAAACCACAGAGGTGCCAAAAAGAACTTAAAAAGTCAACCCATACTGCTGCTGTATAATTTGTAGGTTGTCGTGAAAGGTAACTCAGCTTTGCAACAGCCATACACAATCAATGCACGACTGACAGCCTTGTCTAGTTTGCTGTTTTGTAACGAAAAAAACATGCAGTCTGCAACTCACCAATTCCAGCTTTTGCAAAGCGATCCCCAAGGTCTCTCATATATTCTTCACCATCATTGTAAGGCACACCACAAAGTGCACCTTTTTTGCGACAGAGTTCAAGCAGCCTAAAAGAAGAAAAGGAAGCAGCTGATTTCCTATATATTTATAAGAAACTTTAACAGAAAAACGAGACACTGAATTTGCAGAAAGCACTGATTTTGCAAAAAAAATTTTTTCTTTGAAGCCATAGTTGCACAAACAATAGGCCTCGCTTACACAATGAGCCAGGTATCATTACATTCCGGTTTCATTAAGCATGCATGGAACTGTGCACCAGCTCTATCGAAATGTCACTTTTATTAAATGCTAGCGCAGGATTTACAGCTTCATCTTGTATTGTGTCTTGGTTCATAGTTACAATTAGACCTGGATATAACAAAATCGAGAAAAGACAGCAATATTTCGTTACATGCAGCATTTTGTTACATTCAGTTTTCGTTTGAAAACTAGAAAGGACTGAGCAGAATGGAAACCAGAATGAAAAAAAAAAAAGGAGATGGAATGGCATAGCAAAAGTTGACAGTAAACCTCCCTTACTAAAAGTCATAAACATATGGAGAGACAAAAAATGAATGCGCGTGCGGCCTCAGCCGTCACCACCTCCGCTGCAGATCACACGACGCCACTAACTGTACAGTGGGGAGAGTGGAGGAGGCGGTGAAATCTGAAGTGTAGTGATTGTTGCCTTGTGTTTAGGTTCGCAGTTAGGAGATGGCACCTCAACCTCAAGAAATGGTGAAAACACGATGTGGTCGTGCAGTGAGACCACCACGCAGGAGGAAAGATGTAGTGGTCACTGCCTTATGTTCAGGTTCACAGTCAAAAGATAGTGCTAAGAGCAAGGGGGCACCACCTCAGCACATATATAGATACTCTGTCTGTGGGCAGCAATAAAGCTATCATTGTCGTTTCCATGTTGGAAGCACGGGAGTCGCATGTATTGTCATTCGAACAAAACAGGAAGCACCTTCTTTTTTCCGCGTGCTCATCTCTCATTCTGCTTGTCCGCCATTGCCCCCCTAAGCCTCAAGTTGCTGACACTCTCCGCCGTCCCCACTCCCACCGCATGTCTATTGTTAGCGCCTGAATCGCGTAAGCTACCAAGCAGCGGTGATGGGTATGCACTGCTCGTCCCATGCCTTATTTTCCTACATCCTGCTCTGTGCAGCTTTTGCACATGAACACTGAAGTAAATTCGCTTGGTTTGAAGCTACAAAAGTGAAAGGTGCGGAGACTGTTGCATTTGTGACGAAGAGGCGCCGATCATGCTGGAGCATGGCGCATTGTCAACTGCGTATGCTCATTGTGACCGTAGATGTTCCTCTCATGGTGGTTTTTGTTTTATCATCATGAACCTTTTGCACGATTCAAGCAAATTTCAAGTAACGCAGCATGTGTCTTTCTCTGTACAAAAATGACAAACCTTCAATACTAGTAAACAGTTATCAGTTCGTGCTCCAGTGTCCTTCCTTTCCTCTGCGTTCGGCCTGTAAATTATAGCACATAAAAAGCATCACGCATAACGAACTAGGCCCCATCCTCACCCTCTTAACTGGAAAGTCAAATTTAAATTGCCATTTAACGTTGTCATTTATCCAGTGTCTCTGCAGTAAATTACAATTACCGTAAAAACTCGTGTATAATACAGAACCACACATAATATCAGACGTAATCTGGGGATAGCAAAAACGGAAAAGAATTTTTAATCCGCATGTAATCTAAGTGAGGAAAGCTCACCAAAAGCATTTATTTGCACTTAATTTCACGCTTGACACGGTGATCTGATGGAAATTTGTCCATCGCACCAGGCATCGAAAAGGGGCACGCATCTCCATGTGCCTGGGCCTGGCTCGCTTCCCCTCTTGCGCCAGCACACTTGATCAGAGAATTTCACACTGGAAAGGAAACAGCAGCTCACACTCGCCTCGGCGCTCACGGTAGCCATGTGGTCTTCCAATTGTTGCAAATCGACGTGCTGCTTCTGGTGTGTGTGCGGGACAGCAGTGCGGGCGCCAATATCTGGTATGTACGGATCTGGACGCCACGCATGTGTCTTGCACCGCGTGCATGCGCAGATCGGCTCTAGAATACATGCGTGAGCACAGGCATGCGGCGTCTGCACTCAGGAAGTGTCCTTGGAGTCGAGGCATTAGTGATTTTTGGTTATACTAGCTACACTATTACTTTCTGTTTAAAAGCAGCTGAGTACTGCTGGGTACTGCTCTCATGGTCCTGACATCATGCAAAGAGCAATCGTCCTGCTTCCAATAGTGTGGGTATCGCAAGGTGAGCATGTTAAGACTGTCTTGAAATCAAAACTATAAAAATGGTGAACTGGCGCCACTGCTACATAGCACCTTCTCTCGCTGGAAGCCCGATGGTGAAAGCACTGAATAATGAGACTGGAACTGAAAAGTTTGGTTGAAGATAGTTTGGATCAGCATATAATACAAGGTGGAAATTTGACATGCTTAAATCTGGAAAAAAAAATAACCCTCGTATTATATGCGGGTTTTTACGGTAAGCTTCATAGGTGGAGCTAGATATACTTTATGATTAAATACAAACCTTTGCCAGCAGTGGTCACTTCTCAGTGTGAATGGGTTCCCGACAATGATCAGAAGTGCTTTTGCCCTGGTGACAGCAACATTGAACCTCTGAAATTTGATGGGTCAGGTATAAAGTGAGATATTTTGCAATTTCAATACGAATTAAAAGAAAACATTGAACCAACCTTCCGGTTCTTGAGGAAGCCTAGCCTGTGTCTGAAATCGTTCTGCAGAAGGTTGCTGTCACTTCGAACTGTCGAGATAATCATTACAAGTCTTTCTTGACCTTGAAATTCCTCAGTAGAACCCACAGACACGCCTTCAATGCCCCGCTTCTCCAACATGGCCCTGATCTTTAAGACCTGTGTGCAGTAGAACACGGAATATAAAAATGAGAAAAGTTTTAAGGCCAAGACTTCACTTTACAATGACTAAGTCATGATCTTTTCAACTTTCTTTCGAATGATAATGACTACTTAAGGGTGCACAAATACTCAACTCAAAACTTTGAATAGTTTGCGAATAGTATTCGCATTTTGACTTGGTTTACATCACTCTTTTGCAATTTGAAGTAATGTATTTTCTGGTGTACAAGACACGTTTTTCCCCTGAATTTTTCATCAGGCCGCCTTACACAACAGTGGAAGTTACATAAAAAATGACACAGCATCGCACGTCATCTTTTTTCCGTGCCTAGTAACTATGTTTGAAAATGCAATCAATATGTAGAAGAGAAAAAACGAAGTTGAATTTAAAATGCTATCTCATGGAACAACCACAACCCGCCACGGCTGGACTGAATGCGGCAGCCACTGCTTCCAGTCCAGCCATGTTCTGGATAGTTTTGACTTCAGCACCATATCAGCATCACTTTCTTTTGGCTTCATGTGTACTGTGCATGGTTCTTGCTCAACATGATCCTGCCTGTGAGCTGAAGAAGCTACGATAAAAAATTCAAGTTGCGTGCCATTGAATATACACTGGATAATGGGAAACGGGCAGTAGGGCGACAGTGCAACGTGAGCAGAAAAATGGCCCTAAACTGGTTCAAAGTCACATGACTGCTCCGGTCAATAAAGCCAGCAAAAGTAGCATATCACGAAAAGAAGGCATGCTAGCCAGAGGTCGAGCTGCACATGACAGCAGTCACAAGCGTGTATTTTTTTCCTTTGCACTCTGGAACAAAGGGACCCTCAACACATTTTTATAGACCGTCTACAGAGAAAAGGAGGTGGTTAACGACAATCGACCAGTGCCAGTACTTCCTGTATTTTCCAAGGGTTTAGAGGAGCTTATTCTTATGTGTATCAACAGCTTCTTCGCAAAATATGAGATGCTTTCAGACTATCAACATGAGTTTCTCAAAGGGAGGTCCACAGAAACAGCATTCTTAACTCAGAAGGAACTGGCATTTAATAATACTGAAGAAAACAAACTTACCCTTGGAATATTCATATACTACGATAATGAGTTTGATTGCTTGAGCCATGAAGTATTATTGGATAAGCTGTTCACTTATGGTGTCCGCGGCACTGGGTTCTCTTTGTTTTATTTGTTTAAGTCATTTCTTTTTAATCACCAACAGTGCGTTTACACCACTCATTGTAACTCATCCTACAGGTTAGTGACCTTCGGTTTGGATCAGGGAAGCATCCTGGGGCCTTTTCTTTTCTATGTTTACATTTCAACAATATTGTGCAGAAGGGAACCAGTGCATGCTATATCCTCTACGCAGATGATATGAGCATATTTCTTTCTGGCAGAGATGCAACTGAAGCAGTAAAAAAGCCCAAGAAAGGACTTTCAATGATTTGGGACTGGTCTATTAGCAATGGTCTAAAAATCAATAGTAAAAAATCCAAGGCCATATAATTCATGGCTAGAGGCAAGCAGGCACACATAGAAGAAAGTTTGTTCCTCGGAGATGCACCTTAGAGATTGTTGAGAAGCATAAAATCCTTGGTGTGACTTTTGCTGCTGACATGTAACGGACATATCACATCAAATCGTCATCAAAGACACTCTCCTCAGCGGTTGGTGCACTAGCACAGTGCCGTCATTGTCTTCCGGTAGAGCTAAACTTCAAATATATCGCATTTTTTTGCTCTCATATAAATTACTGTTCACTAGTTTGGGCCACAACCACACGAGCAAATATTCAAACCCTGCTCCTTCTTCCAAAGGAAGCACTTCGCTGTACTGCAAATGTGTGCAACGTACATCCATCTGCACCACTATTCACGCAATATAATATAGTTAGAGTCAAAAGAATTTATGAGTTTAATCTAATGGTTTGGTTCAGTTTATGTGGTTAAACGTCCCTAAGCAACTCAAGCTATGAGGGATGCTGTGTGGAGAACTCCGGATAATTTCGATCACCTGCACTGGATAACGTCATGACCTGAATAACGTGCACTGGCGCTGCGCAGTACATGGACCTCTAGCATTTCGCCTCCATCAAAATGTGACTGCCGCGGCAGGGATCGAACCTGCATCTTTCAGGTCAGTGGCCGTGCACCATAACCACTGAGCCACCACGGCAACTGAGTGTGCTCTTCCTTATTTTATGATGAAAAGTTGAAGAGCCTCCTCAAATTATATCGCAGTTAAAAAGACAGGAAAGCGATTCTCGCGCCTATGATCCGACAGATGGCTGATACCATGTAGGCGCACTAATTACATGTTTCAGTAACTCACATACAGCTTGCCATTTTTATTTAGAATTAATCCGTGCATAAAAATCTTGAATTAAGCATTTTGAACACAAAACAGATGCGCAAATATTTTTGCACGCAATACCAACTTTTGTCCAAATAATGCTATTAATTCAATTTTCATTGTTGTTTAGTGTTTATGTCCTGTATACTTTCTTGATAAAATGTATTCTCAATGTTATTGTAAAATGAACCTAATGAAATTCCACAGCAATGTTATAGACCTTATGTCAATGCACTAAACTGCACTTAGGTGAAAGCACATTGACACGTATAAAAATATCTGCATATGCGTTCAATGTTTTGCATAGTGTTTATGTATGTGCTGTTGCCTTGTACGGGCATCAGGCACCCTCAAGCTGTCAACGACAGCTTTTTTTCACCTGATGACCCTCTAACTATTCGCTGGAAATAAAGCATTGATTGACTGAGTTCACACTTTCTACGAAAGGTGGCACCACTAGGACAGTTGCCATTTCTGGCCTTCAGAGTTGCCATTAACAGAATCGGTGAGCAGTGTGAACTGCGGCTTCGCAGCTTGTGCACGAATGTCAACTCTTAAACACCATTGCTTTAGAACGGATGTCGTGCGTATTGTTGAAGCAATGTGCAGGGAAGTAGGGGTAATATTCCTGTGGTCTATTAGCAGAAAAATAAGCGAGGCTTTTTACATACAGCGCACTTTGTGACACAGGCCGCCGCTTCTCTAGGAAATGTCTAGAGAGTTCATTCTGCTTTCTGGGAGGACAGAATGTTGCATGAGTTGTTCTTTGAAAAAGAACAAAAAATCGGAAACCCTATGCACAAGATTTGGTGATCTTCACAGCAGTAATATATTGCGCTGTTGCACTGTTCCTGCATATTTTTGCAGTGCATTAAAAGGTATCCTGCTGTGGCTATTAGCGCAAACACGTTCATGATGATGGACCGCCGCAGTGGCTCAGTGGTTATGGCGCTCGGCTGCTAACCCAAAAAACATGGTTGTGATCCCGGCTGCGGCGGTTGCATTTCGATGGAGGTGATGTGCTAGAGGCCCATGTACTGTGCGATGTCAGTGCATGTTAAAAAAACTCCAGGTGGTCAAAATTATCTGCAGCCCTCCACTACGGCACCCTCATAGCCTGAGTCGCTTTGAGACGTTAAACCCCATAAACCAAACCAAAACCAAACGTTCATGATGAGTTCATTGTGCAGAGAAGGAAGGCTAATGTGCACATGCTTGTAATCTTGTTCACTTTCGGCAAACACCGATGCACTAAATCGAGTAATCAATGCTTTTACAGAACTAGATTAATGCACGAGACAGTGTTGACATTTATCATGATAGGATTTTGTACATTTCAGCACATTCCAGGGGGCTACATTTGCGGGTGCAGAACTCCGGTGCAGTTTTCAGTCAGTTACTTTCACCATAGCACAGCCGCACGCCATTGATCACGTGATACTGCCTTTGAACAATGTGCATAGGCTTCCTTTGAGAGCTGGAACGCTAACAGAAGATAAATTAATATCTAGAAAATCGTCAAGTGAACACATGCGCATGCATGTTCAGTTGTAAATCTTGTGTACAGCGCTGACCAACGAACATTCATAATATGTTTTAACACATATTCCTCTAGCAGCAAAAATATGAGCCTTAGAAAACAAGCTGTCAGGCAGTACTCTGCTTGTAATTTATGCAAGATAGCAACGAATTATGTTGCCCACAAAGAGTGACAGACAGCAAATTGACTAAAAGAATGCATAGATGGCTGACAGGCTCGTCCCCGATACAAGCCATCAGTAGAAGACGAGTTTTCGTCTTTTGGGGTTTGATGTTCCAAAGCTACTCAGCCTATGAGGGAAACCATAGTGGAGGGCTCCAAAAAATATCATATTCTATATACCAAAAATTCCGCAATCATGAAATTTCCTTTTTACCTGAATTCTCAATGAAATACCACAGCATTTTAAAATGACGTTCACTAGTCACATTGTCCTCAGGCGGCGTGTTTCCCAGCAGCTGCCACAGATGAACTGTGCTAAATTCTTCCACTCTCACCATACCCTCCTCCTTCTTCCACGATAACCACATTCTGGATGGTTATGATGGAACGCTTTCCTACACTCTCGCCATAATCTCCTCCTCTGGCCGTACCCTCCTTCCATGGCAGCCCTCCTTCTCCTTTTAGGGTAACTACGCCCCGGTCGCTTCCCATGGCAACCAGGTGCCAGCTGCGCCTTCTCTCGCTCTCGCCACCACACCCTCCTCCTTCCACGATAATCAACCTCCGGATGGGGATTTCTCCACTCACACCATACTGCTGTAATCATTCTTTGGTTATGCCTTCCAAACTCTTGCCATAAAGACTTCTTCCATGAAAACCCTCATCTTTTCACGGCAACTACCCTCTGGGTGGCTGCCGTGGCAACCGCCGATTGGTTGTGCCCTACCATAACCATCCCTTGTTGGGGTGACCACCAACCGGTAGGGCATTCCTCCGCTCTCCTGATACCCTCCTCTTTCCACTGTAACCACCCTCCGGATGGTTCCTGTGGTAACCACCTACCAGTTACGCATTTCTCCGCCATGTGATACCTTCCTCCATGGAAGATAACTACCCTGCAAATGGTTCCCATGGCAATGCACCACCGGTTACGGCAATGACTATGACAGACAATGACATACTACTACAACGCGAAACGCAGGAAAAGGTGCTTAACAGCTGTCACTGCAAAGCTTTTTATACAAGCTGCAATGACACAATGCATGCCACAAGAAAGCCTTTTAACCGCTGAATGCTCTGTAACGTTTTTGCTGTGTCGTCGGTCACTGGCAGATCACATAATTTTTTTTATGCTGTGTGGCCGTGAATACTGGGTCCCACGATGAAGCCGTGAGACAGATTTTATTGCGAGGTCCTCCTCCTTAGATCTCACAATAAAATCTGACCCAAAGCTTCATTATGTGACCCGGTATTTCGAGGCCGCACAGCACGGATAAATGACGTGACGTGCCTGTGATGCACGACTCAGTGAACGTGCTAAAGGCAACTCCGAGGTTCTGTTGACGACCCATGCATTTTTCTGAGTTTTCTGAAACTAGAGACCTTTAGTAGAGCGCACACAAACATACGCAAAGGCATAGCGAACGCTATAAAATAGCGTCCTTTGTACTGTGCGTGCACCAAACGCTATTCTAAACCGAGGTTAAACGTACGTTCGTGTTACGTACGCTGTTTTTCGAATTTAGCATGCGTGCTCTTGCTTAAGCTAAGAAAAATAGCGTTGTAAACATGGCGGTGCCCATGTCACTCTCGCTCAGAAAGAATTCGTCAATGTTACTCTGCGTTTTAAACATATTCATTGTCTTTAAATGGTACATGTGATATACGCTTTGCCTCCTTTCACCGACAGCAGAACGAATGAGGGATAAAGTTGCCCAATTTTCAATTCTCTGTAACGATTCCGCCATTCTTAAAGGGTCCCTGAAAAGGGTATTTGAGGTTGGCTATAAAATGCTTGCATTATGTAGAGTACAGGCCAACGAACGTTCATGCACATCGCCAAGTGTGGGGTTGCCTTGATTTGGATTTTACGCCAAAGTAATCATAGCCTTGCCAAATGTAGTCATTTCGGAGGTAGACAGAAGAGCCCAAAAGAGCTCAACATGGTGGTATTAAAAGCCTTGCTCGGTTCAGTTACCTAAAAGAAATTAGGCCCTGGCTCGACTTAACTGGCCATAGAACTGGCTATCTACACTACATGACTTGGATAACCTCGCTAAGTGTGAAAAATGTGCCATAAAGTATTTAATTTTATTTTTTTAACACCAGATGGCGCCACCGGTGCTCGTGCGATTTTCACTCTAACCTCCCACTAAATGCTTGCATATAACGTATGTAAACGATCGTATGCTATGTTAAGTCTCTACTATCAGGGTAGATCCTCTGTACTCTTCTGATCTTTTGTGCCACATTTAGCAGCTAGGTGCAGTTTTGTTTCAGTGCAAATGAACCTAAATTTTCGCTGCTTTGTGATTTCAATTGGCGCAATTTCTGCGGGCAATATTGGGGGTGTGACATCACAAGTTGCATATCTTTGAAAATCACTGTGATTTCTGAAGAAAAAGTTTCCAGCTTGTTTTTGGCCAATTACAACAAATAATGATCGAAGTTTCAGTCACGAATACAGCCATTCAGTATACACACAACAGGTTTTGTGACAGTAGCTGTGACATCATTTGTTGGTCATTTGTGACATCATGCTTTGGTTGAAACTAGGTTTCGATTTCATGGTTCTTGCTGTATCTTAATTGCTTTCTAATCATATCTGAAGAACTATAGAACTATTTATCACAATCAAGACAACGAGGTCCTAGAGATATAATACGACAGTCAACTAAAAATGTTACAAAATGCTCTGGAGTTGCCCTTTAAAACAACTAAGCCTTGCTTCTCTATTATTCAGTACTCAGCACACACAATCCCTCCTAATACTGAAGCCCTGCAATTAGTAAAGGAATAGATTCTTGCCTGTTTTCGGTACGGGGACACAATGCCAATGTCCCTGGCACCTTATACGCACACCAAGACCACTTTTTCCCTCCAGCAGGGAGGTGACATAGCTGAGGACCACCTTGATCTCCTCGGGATTGTAGTACGATGGGCACGAAGGACTCCCTCAGGTCTCGACCACAGACGCCATGGAAGATGAGTGGGCAGCCTTTGCGAGGCAGCTTCTCCAAGAGGTCATGCTGTTTATGATCATTTCATCACCATGCACCTGGTAGGGTAAAATTGGTTCACAAAGCTGCTTTACAGTACACCCAAGTATGTGGAGGAATGTGAAAGCATGTGTACTGAGGAAAGAAAAGGACGCAGTAGCTCTCAGATCTCGACATCTCAGTAGACACCCACCTCAACAACGCCTTCAGGCATGCAACTAGAGTGCATATGTCATCTGTAACTTCACATCTTGACACCTCAGTGGACACCTCAACCGCACTTAAGGAAAAAAACTGGCTGTGGATTAGCTCTGGTTAAACGTCGAGTGACGCGGGAGCTACATCTGGCTGAGTGGAACTCGCTCAGTCGAATTGCAAAAATCAGTCTTTTGCCGCTCCATTTCGCTGGGCGTTCCTTCTTCATCTTCGTCCTGGACAAAGATTCACTCTCTCCTCCTCTGCCCCTCTCCATCCCCCCCCCCCCCCCCCCCCCCCCCCCCCCTGACACGGTGCATGCGTACAGCTGTTGCAGCTCGGGTATGCCGGCGCGCCATGCGACTGGCAGCGGCAGCTGCTCCGCACCACTTGACCAACCACGTGACCAGCCACGGCATCGCCACAGAGCTCCAGGGGTGCCACGCTGAAGGCTCGAAGAGCTGGTGTAGTGTAGCTCTCGCTACAAAATATAGTCTCAGAAAGCATGCAATTGAAGGTGCATACAACATTGATCCGAACCCCAGTCGCAAGCTAAGCTATATGAAAAGAGAAATGCTATCACACCACACAGACTGCTGTATGACAAACGGTTGCTCAAAGTTTTGATGAATGTGTATGGGAATACTCCCACCACATTGAGGTCAACCAGTGATGACATCGCTGAGATTTCATCTGCACCTGCGATATCTGTTGCTCAAAACCAGCGTCGTCGCTTCGACAGCCGCGGTTTTGAGTCGCGCATCTCTTTCCATCATTCTCCCTCTCTCCTGTCTGCACGTGGCAGCGATTGTGACTCACCTTGGACGTGACGTCATCTCTCTCTAAATTTTTACGTCATCCTGTAACGTGACTTTGGTGTGGCGTCATCACCTTGACATGTGACCCACTAATTACTTTGCTTAATCAGTCATGCTAATTAGTGATGATTTACATTTAAGCTTTACTAATGAACTCGTTTGTCATAATTACAAGGATTAATTTTTATTTGCTTTTACTAATTAAAGATATGACGATATCATTCTTCAGCACGCCATACAACACCACTAATTTATTACCCATTATCAATAAACTTATACACATTCATTCATCTGGAGTGACGTCATCGTGTGGACACATTTTATGGACAAGATCTGCGAACACAACTGAGTTATATAATACTATCGCATTAAATGCAGAGAGAAAGAGAAATATGGCCATAGCAGAATCCATACCAATTCCGCAGCATAGTGCAAACAAGAAGCACATTAAAAAATCAGCTAAAAGTCAATGCTTGCATCTTCTATGTCCCTTGTCTATATTCTGTGTTCTGCATTGAAAAGTCATGCCACTGCTGCAACCCGTGGTCCCAGATTCCAATAGCTAAGCTTTTGACACACTGTAAACTGTTAAGGTTCCCCCATCAATGTCCATGGCGCTTGTTTTAACTACCAATATATGCCACCTTCAGTACCACAGAAGAAAACAGCTCTTTTGCTATTCGGCGGTATTCAAGCTGGACAAAAATATCTTCAATAATATATTGAAAACAGTAAACTCTCATCCTGCATTGACTCAACAGATGCATGCCAGCAGCAAGCATGCCATACAAAAATTTTGCTAAGTAATTATAGCCAAGCTTTAATTTAGTAAAGGTATATGTTGCAAATTTATCCCTGTTGCACTTTTACAAGACAAAAAGTTCCCTCAAATGAAACCATAATGCATACGAGCAACCATTTGTTGCACCTTTGCATGTTCACACGCCTTGCAGAAGTCAAGACACCAAAATTTCAGGTTTTGATTTATTTATCAATAATGGCGCGCAGGACCTAAGGGATTGATAGAACTGCGGGAGACACACCCTGGTGGGGTTTAAATAATTTATTAAAACCCATTTTTCTCGCCTTGAGTATCAGATTCGGTTTCGGTTTCACGGGCCGAGATGTCGACATAGAGCACGCAGAACCGTTGGAGGTCGTGTGCTCGCAAAACAGTCACACATTCAATGCTCTGTTGTCTGCTGCAAAGAGCATGGCCATGGACATGGCTTCGGCATTGCCGTACCTGCCTGCTCACCCCCGGCATAACCAACAAACATGGGAATTTTCTACCAACTGCTGAGCTATAATTCACAGCATAGTGAGTGGGGAAAATATTCTTTGCAGTGCTTTCACAACAAAATTCTCTGCACAAGTCTCAAGGTACGAGTGTCTGCTGAGCTGATGTCACACACACCACGTGTCTATGTAATGAGGCTGACAAAGCTACGTAGGGAGCCCCGTAACATGGAATACTATCAGTAAGGCGTGTGCCTCGCAGTGTTCAAAACGCAGTCATGGTTTTGTTGTGACCAAAGTGCCTGTTGTTTTTTGCTGCGCAGTAGAACATTCGCAGTGCCACCCGAGCTGCTTGTGTTACCTACAGGAGGCGAAAACATTTCCACTAAACAGCGTTGCGCCTTGTCGAGCAATGCAACTACCACCTATATGCCTCTTCCCTGGCATTCACTCGTTGCTACAGTGGGTGGAAGCCAGACATGCCTGGCGTTCTGGATGCTTCAAGGCGTACATTCGCAGCTGAAGTGCATCAAAACAAGTCCGAAGCTCGGAGGGATGGCGAACTCGCAAATGCTGTCACTGTCGAAATGCTGCCACTGAGATCCCAGTGCTGCAGGTGTTTGTCAAGCCTGATACTGCGTTGATGCACTTGAATGAATGTGATGTTAACAAAATAAAAAGCACAATACCAACACCAATTTACATGTAGTATGTAAATAAATATACTGCACTGGTCAAACTCTCCACAAGTCGCAGGCACAATAATATCTCAAGCACATGTGGTCACGCCAAAAGCTAGCTTTCAGGTAAAAAAAATCACCCACCGCGGTGGCCCAGTGGTTAAGGTGCTCGTCTACTGAGCTGGAGTACCCTGGTTCGAGCCCTACACAGCCATAAGAAACACAAAAGGCCTATGTGCTGTGGGATGTCAGTGCATGGTAAAGATCCCAAGGTGATCAAAAATATTAGTACCCTACCTTTTTCTTCCTTTCGTCTTTCGCTCCCTCCTTTATCCCTTCCTTTACCACACTGGGTGTCCACCAAGATATGTGAGACAGTTACTGCGTCATTTCCTTTCCTCAAAAACCAGTTTCAGTTAAACAAGAAAGTAGTAGCCCCATGCACTAACAAAAGCATGTTCACAAGTGTACACATTCATCTAGCACATTCCTGCACTGGTAGTGAACCCACCTGCAATTCATTTTCATAAAACAGCTTATTTGGAACTTCAATAATGTCTGCATGGCTTCTGAAGTTTTTACGGAGCTTGGTCAGCATTTGGGGATTGTAGTAACCATTCTCCATGCGTTTGTACGGCTCACAGTCCATAAGACGCTCCAGAAGTGAAACATCTGCAAAGTTAGAGCATCAACAATTAACGATACCTCCCGTGCAATTTTTGAATATAACATAGAAGGCACTCGTTGACTCGTACTGCCTTACTACTTACCGTTCAACAACAGATTCCAAACTTACTGTAACAAAGTACTCCATATCAAATTAACAAATATAAAAGAAGGAGCACAATTCCACTTGAAGCCCATCCATATGAATGTAAAAAAACTCTGGTTAAATTACATTGTTTAAACATCTCTCTAACTTAGTCATTAGTCATAATGAGCTTTAAACCTATTAGAGACTGAGCCAGTTAAAAAAAAATTTAGCAGAACCTTTAGATACATTTTATAAAAAATGTGGCTAAAAAACATACGATTTGAACACTCAAGATTTGAAAAAAATCCCAAAGGATGATAACCAGTGTGTAATGCGAGATTGAGCGACAGCTGTCGAGGTATTTTCATTTTGCGATATATTGAGGTGAAGAGTTTGACACTGACGCATATATATGCATAGCTATAGAACAGTCTTTTTAGCTTTCCACATGTACTGGCTCCTCCGCTCTCGCATTTCTCCTTCCAGGACACCACCCTCAAGGTCCTTACTGTGGCAACCTCCCTCTGGCTGTACATTCCTCCATTCCTGCCCTACCCTTCACCTCCTCTTTCCACAATAATCACCCACCAGTTACTTTCCTCAGCTCCGGCCAATCCATTCTCCTTCCACCTTACTTATCCTATCCTGCGGGTGGTTTCCATGGCAACTACTCTCTTGTTGTGCATTCTAGTGCTCTCACCACACCCTCCTTCACCCACCGTAACCACACTCACGCAGTTCCCTTCAGCCACCTGCTGAATGGAGTTTCCTCCACTCTCACCATGCACGTCTCCTACTATGGTAACCACCCACCGGAAATTTCCCAGGGCATATACCGTCCTGTTCCACATTCCTCCACTTTTGCCATACCTTCCTCCTTACACAGTTACTACCAACGGCACAATCCTCTGGAGCGCTGGATTGAGGCAAACCTCAGCATTCCAATCAATAAATGTTGTTTGACTCCACTACCCGAAGGGTTACTATTGTCTTGTCGTACCCTCTTCCATCCATGGTAACCATCTTCTGGTTACGCATTCCTACTCTGTTGCCATACCCTCCCTTTTCCTCCTTCGATGGTAGCCACCCTTCAGGTGTTTCCCGGGGCAGGCACCCTCCAGTTGTGTACTCCTCTGCTTTTGCCATACCCTCCTCCTTACATGCTTGCCACCCAGAGGGTTATGCACTACTATGCTTTCACCATACTCTTCTCCTTCCATAGTAACCGCCCTTCCGTTACTCATTCCTCCGATTTTGCCATACCCTCCTTCTTCCATGGAAACCACCCTCCGAGCGGCTCCCATGGCAGCCACTTTTTGGTTACACACTTCGACTGCAATGCGAAACCAAAAGAATCAGAAGTGAACTTTATTTTCTGGCGTACAGCAGTGAAATTTGGCAGCCTTTTTTGGGACTTCGACTAAATGATTTAATGAAACATTTCACTGATAGCTAATGTCAGTAGCTCTGACATTATAAATTTTTATGCGCTTCATTGATACACCAAACTTGCACAAAGCCTGACGTGACAACAAAACATGGTAGCAGCCTGCAGTCACTCTTTAAATTTTAACCAAAAAGAATGGCTTATGCAGTGATATTTTAGAAATATTTTTACCAGCCTGAATTTTTTACTACACAAAATATTATATCCATTCTTGCATAATGCACTCATCATCGTCATGTCAAAGTAGCTGCAGAACAAATGTCACTGCATAAAGAATTTATCAACAAACGCAATGCAGCAAACCACATGAATATCTGTGAAGCCACTGTCATGCTAAGCTTTCTGCAAACAAGGAAGTCGGGCCAAAAAACAGTTGAGAAAACTGGTATTGCAGTTGCACAAGCAGCCACTTTTTCATTTATTTTTTTATTATTAGGTCCTCAAAGCCCCCATTTAAAAGGTATTACATGGGTGGGTGGGGAGTACAGCAGCTATGACAAAAAATGGTCCTCAATGGGAGTCTTTAATTGTTGATCTATGTATGATATGCTTGCTACCTATGGTTACAAAAACATTTTTACAAGTCCCTCCTGGGCTGTTTTCGGAGAATACCTTTGGGATGTGATTAAAAAAACCTTACAGATATCAAATCTGATGTCCCCTAAAATTCAACTTTTTTTTAGATTATTGCGATTTGAACCCTGTACAACCTTTTTCCATTAATTTAATCACTACTACATCTTTCATCACACCTTCGCCCATCATTGATGACCTGAGGCAATAAATCTCGCTTAAAAAAAAAAAACCGTACAAAGGAATTTACTGACACTTTCACTTCACAAAAATGTCAGTTGGCATTTCCTGGCATAAGGTCTGAATAGCTCCTTTTCTTGTGCTCGCAGAACTAAGCTGGCTCTTGCACTGTCAGCGCGGAAGAAACTTAAAACACCTTGAGTCCGTCGACAGCAATAATGAAAGTGGCTTGGATCTCTTTCTCATTTTTCAATGCTTCAGCCCTTTGCACCAATGCTCTGTGGGGAAGTTGCTGCATTTATGCTATGCTCCTCATGCTGCATCCTCCAGAGAAGAGCCGGCCTACTCGGATGTAACCACATTTGTTATAGTTTTTGGATGCTTTGCCCCGTTTCCCTTAGGCACTGCGAATAAGCTGCTGTGTTGCTCCTGTCTCATTCCTGCAGGAATGGCCCACTCGTGTTCTAGCACACTGGTGCAGTTTTCTGACGCTTCATCCCTTTTCACCTAGGCACCAAAAAGAAGCCACCGCAGCGGTTTACTGCTACTGTGTTCCAGTTCTTCATGTAGCATGCCCCCATGTTTGGCCCACTTGTACGCACATCTGCGGTTGGTTGCTAGACATATTGTACAACCAGAATTGGTTGAAACTTTGAGTTGGCAGGTAATGGTGAAATCCAAGAAAAAGAACAGTGCAACTTTATGGAACATTTTTACCAACCGCAACTTAGAGCATATGAACCAAGAATGTTTCAGTGAGGTTCTACTGTGTAAATGCAGACAATGCACACAGTGCACCCCTAAACTCCTAACTGCACCCGTAAACATTAGCAAGCTGCCTCCGCAACTTATGCACGCTGTACATACAAATAATTCACTGAATGCAACATGTCTAAGAAAGCTGTATAGCTTTCCATTATAGCTTTGCGGCAGTCCTCAGAAGAGATGCTAATGAGTAATTACTCCCTAACTGAAATATACTCGATCTTAGGGATTTTCTCGAAATTTATACATTCAGCCTTGTGGTCCTTAGATTAGTTGGTAGAGGATCTGCCCGGTTAGGCAGTGAACCAGGGTTCGATCCCCAGACCAGGCCAAATTTTTTTTCAACTGTGAAGCTTCAGAGAAACCTGTACAGATTTCCTTTGTAGCCATATGGTTTTGCTCAGGTGGGTGCTAACAGCAGTAATTGAAATATACTCCACTTTGGGGTTTCCCCACCAAATACGTTGCAGTAAAATTAATTTCTAAACTACTTGGCGCATATCTAACAACGTGCATAGATTATTTAATGTCTTGCACAGGTCTGGGCAAATGAATGAATAGCACCCTGCCCATGGTCACCTTTGGCTAAAAAAAAAGGCAACCACACGCATTGGTTGGTAGTACAGTAGAACCCCACTTTTACATTTTTTTAAAGGAACTTGGGGGAAAAAAATGTACAAAAATGTATAAGCTGGGAAAAAAAGCAGCCGGGTAACACACGTGAAAAAAAAAAAAAAGCTCCAAAAAAAAGTCTGCCGTTTTCTTTTTTAACTTCTAGTTTGGGCAGCATGCCTCTCCCGAACTTACAAGGCTTCGTGGCTCTCATGACTGTTCGCATGTGCAGAATGTCCTAAACACCCTGCAATGGCTCTCTATCTGCCAAAACAGCTGTCTGTGAAAGGGAAACAGCAGTGAAGAGAGAGGCCGCATGGGGCCGGCCATGTTAGGGCATACGTGCATGCTTCTGCGCAGTTTCCGCAGCAGCCACTTTAAATCCAGGCAATCCTTTTCTATTAGAACCTAGAAATTCCATTGCGAAGCTGCAAGTGGCAAGTCAAACGTGGATGACAGAAACATGCCTTGGAGCCAATCCACAGATCTGTATCATACAGTGCTGCCCATTTGACATTTGCCGCAGCATATTTTCATTTTTTCGGCTTTCGTCATTCACGATCGCACAGCAGCGGCTGGCAGCCGAGTTCCGATGGAGTCTATGGAGCCGTGCGTTGGCCAATACGCCGTTACCTCTATGCGCTTGCTAGATGTAGGCAGTCAAAATAGTGGCACAGGGTGAAGCACTATCTCAAAGCGATATTCATGACAGAGCATGTGGGAACGCTGTCACAGTTGTGATGTAACAGCAGAGTCTGTATTGCATAGGTTTCTATGGGAGGTTGAATGGAACCAGGTCAAGAAAACGTAGCAGCCGGGAAAACACAGCACCTGAGAATGCAACAGTGGGGTTCCACTGTATTACAGGTTAATTTGTTGCCCAGGGAACAAGCCAAACATGACATGCAAAAAAAAAACAACAACTAAATTTTGACCCTAAAGTCAAGAAGCGAAGGCGATAACTGTACCCAAGACCTTCTTAAAGCCAAGCAGCTCCACAACTGGCTCTAACCCTCTTATATGGGTGCCCTTTACATGCGGCTCAAGTGGATAGATCCTGGGTGTATTCTAAGAAACTGAAGCACACTCTCAAAACCCTTCATGATTTCCTTACTGATAGTGGTCTAACTAATCTCCAGAGATTGGAACTTTCATCTCATATGAGCTTGGCTCCCATTTTTTTTTTAACCTAGTGATGACACTGACACGACTGTTTTTTATATTAGTTCTTGCTTTCTGCAGGCTAACTAATAACACTTTTTGTTTGTAAAGCGTTGATGCACTCACATGCATCTATTTCACTGTTCATGTTACCTTATTCTTGTGTTCATTTTAAAATTTTTAATTTGGTTCCTTATGGTGCACAGTAGAAATGAACCAGCATATGCGGCCTGTTTTCCCATGTTACCATCAGTTATCAAACAAGACTGGCCAGATAAACTAGCTGGTACAGTACTGCAATAAAACACCACTTGATGATGGGAAGAAAACAAAGGAAAAAGCAGCATGCTATTTGTGCCTTTCTTCCTTGTTGATTCATTCTTGAGTGCTGCTCTCCAGCAGTGTCACAACATGACACTGCTCTTGAGTGTGCCTGAGTGCACGTCTCCCAATTTGCCTCTAAAGAGCAGATGCATCCATGTTTGTTCGCACCAAAATCGTAATGCTGAGTGAGCCGGCTCCGAATGACGGGGCCCAACTGCTTGGGGTCTCCTGCCAGGATGAAGTGGCCACCCACGCCTTTTCTGGTCCCGTCCCATGCTGACATGAGCCCCATGACGGGGATCAAACACTCTGGCTCCAAGGACTGCCCGGCCTCATCCACAAAGATGTGCGTGAAGTGGTCCAGTGGGAAGTCAGCAGCCACCAGTCTGCAGCACACACATACACACACCCAGCCTCTACTAGACCACAGCATCCACTACATTCAGAGAGTAACATTCAATGCTGGCATTCATAAGATAAAGTGTAAGTCATCAAATGGAGCACAGGTCACAAGCAAGGCTAAGACAATAAGGTCGGAGTTAAAGTAATTCACGGTCACTGACCAATTCTGAAGACGACTGACGTTTCGAGACTGCATTAAGGTTCCTTGTTAACTGAGAAGGAGAAGACATCGTCACATCTTATGCACACAGTGACCGTGATTCACTTCATCCTATGCCTGAATTGATTAACTTTCGTCAAACCCTTGATTAAGGCCAGAGTTGTGCAATATCATACTCTAGAACAGTAACTCATTAGTCCTACCTTAGCTCTTACAAAAAAACCTGAGAAATGGTATTGTAAAATACCGTCACATGTAGCATTAAACAAAACCTTGTAAACCATGTAGCATTGCAATGTTTCTACAACTTTGTTTGCCTTTGTGAATAGAAAGAGAAAAGTAATTCAGCACAACAAAAAGTGTATTTTTTTCGCTGGCCTACCCTTTGCTCTCTCTAGTACAGTTGAGCCCACAACGGCCAGTTATAATGAATGCTTGCTAATTACAAATGAAGGTGGAGCGGCCATCAAAATACATATTATAGAACTGGGTGTCACATAAAATGAACAAACTTGGCTGCACTGCTCGGTTATAACCAATGGTTGGAGTCTTCGATTTTTATTTTTTGATAATTCGGCAGACTTCTTTCACTTTTTTTTATTTCAGAATGCAATTTACAATTTTTTTCAGCGAATATTATTTTCAATGAATGAAATACTGACTTTTTCGGTGATTTAATGTAGCAACTCTGTGCAGTCAAAAGACACTTAAAGCCTATTTCGTTGTCTTTGTTATCCCAAACAATTTATTTACTAGTAATTAATGTGCAAATGGTAGTACTTGGAGCTGTGCTTGTAGAAAAAATTGCTACCATCAGAGTTACTGAAGTTAAATGAGATAGCCGGCAGTAAAAACGGAAGTGAAAGTTTACTTCTAAGAACTAGGTTGACATGTCATCAGATTGTTACACTCGGTTGAGCGTGATGGCAGGGCACCACTTGGCCAGTGTGTTGATGGCAGCGATGGAACTGCCGCTCAATCATTGCGGTAACAAAAACATACTTTTCCGTGACGCCCATACCCTGTTTTCTGCAATTGTCCTACATGCTGTTGATTACTTAACCGACTAACTGCTCTAAGCAGGTAATAATAGTGAAAAAATAGTGCTTAGCTACAAGGCGGCAAATAGGTGATGCTTTCTGGTCTGCAGAAGCGTGTAAGCTAAAGGAGAAATATCTCAAATCGCATAACTCCACTGATTATCCAACAATACCACTGTCGCATCATACTCCTGGCTTCCGTACTTAGCTGATTTCCAACTATGACTGAGGAACTCACATTCAACAGCCATCTAGCTATGCCTTACATGCCAAGAATACTAACTTTCTTTGATTAAAACGAAATTTTGAAAACTGAATTCAGCATACTTTTATCGTTTTTATAAATTTTTTTTTTTTATGGTTTACGCCGAAAAGTCCAATCTATAGATATAACGAATGAGGAGGAGGCACCGTAACCTACCCTGCTATCGAAAACCACATGCTTCCTGCCAGCACAGAGGCTGAAAAGCCCCTCCCTACTTCTGTGATCCCCCAAAAGAAAGTGTCGACCCGTAAAAACCCAATAAAAACAAGGTATTTAAACTGCAGTAAACCAATGGCCAAGCGTGTCCTGAAAGGCTACATGGTCAATCGATGCATGGGTCAGATGAACAAAGCATCTAATGTGGAAGCAGAAGCATGGCAAGCGTGAGATAGGGGCACCACTGAAAGCGAAACTACTTTATACAGTCAGAGATCAACCAATGACAGTGATTTTAGATGTTTGAATACCAGTCATGAAGTACGCTGTCCTGGCGAATCTGGTCATGTGGTTTGCGTCGCCTGCTCAATTGAAACTCCACCTTCTGCACTGCCACCGCGTGTATGCAGCATGCAGACAGCAGACATATACATTCTGCATGCGTATGGTGATGCACTGCCTCGTCTCAACATCCTTTCAACTTTGTCGTGGATCGAAGATGAGGATGCCGACCTATCATAATGAGTTGCCATGAACGCCTCTGACGCTATCGTCCACAGCAAGGGTCTCAACCAGGGGCACATGACCACGCTGGAGAGCTCAGAAAGAAGCTTGATAGGAGGTCTATTTTATTTGGTTTACGTGGTTCACCGGTTCACGCGGTTCTGCAAAGTGACGTTCATTTCAACAGTGCAACCTAGCGCCCTCTGCACCCGGCCGTTCATTTTAAAGCAATGCACCACTGCCCTGTGATGGCAGGTGCTGCCACCAATAGAGCTTGTGCGACCCAGATTGCTCGTCCCAAGCAATCTCTTATGACCAATCATTAATTTAACTGCCATCTGCCATCCGGAAGGCAGGCTGTGATGATGCCACAAAGCTACATGACCTAGGTGGCCCACCTAGGTTGCTTCTCCGGGGATTTTTCGCTCATAATGCCGATGCCAGATTTTCTTCAGAAGGGGAGTCGTAACGCTATCATGCTAAAAATGCGGCCTTGACCATGACTAGCTCTAAACAGAAATATAGACAGTGGTTTATAAGGTCAACTAAATTTATAAATGCATTTATAATTATCATGCTTGGCTCCTAAGTAAAAAGATTGCCTTAGTGCTGTGCAATTTTTATCAGAAAGAATTCGATGTTCAATTAGATGCTAAGTGTAATACAGGTGTTGCCTTCCCATGTAGTCAAGTTAACCCATATAAGCCGCAACTTCATAAACTAAAACATTTTTAAATATAAAATTATTTAACAATTCAGAATAATCCTTTTATTGGTGGAAACATTTTTCTCAGTACAGACTTCTGAGCTGTCCTACAATGTAGCATACTAGGCAAATTCACTACATGTTATGTGTAGTAAAGCTTCCAACAATTGACATTGACTTTCAAGTAATTTTCCTCATCATGCCTGGCAGTTTTCTTACGATAATGTGAAAAAATTGTATTCCTTGGAGAAGTACAATGTAGTCGATGGGGTCAAATAAAAAAAAATGGCACCTAGAGAAGACTGACAGATCTTTCTGAGTGCACACAAAGCAACCCTTCCACGGGAAAAGTTTAGACCCTTTTGAACCTGTACACCGCGGTGGCTGAGTGGTTATGGCACTTGGCTGTTGACCCGAAAGACGCGGGTTCGATCCCGGCCGCGGCGGTCAAATTTCGACGAAGGCAAAATTCTAGAGGCATGCGCACTGTGCGATGTCAGTGCACATTAAAGAACCCCAGGTGATCGAAATTTCTGAAGCCCTTCACTGCGGCGTCCCTTATAGCATGAGCCGATTTGGGATGGGTTTTTAAACCCCCTTAAACCAAACCAAACCTTTTGAGCCTATGATAGTGGACGCAAGCTTTTAAACAATACACAATACATAAACTTATAGAGTTACTGCGCAAAAAAGTGGTGTCCTACGTATAGGACACTAGGCACACATGGGTTAATGTCCATCTACAATACATGAATTTTTTTCTGTGACAAAGAAAGCCTTATGGGAAAAGCTTGCCCATTTAATATTGGCAGAGTTTGCATTTGGCAACAGCTGGAGTACAAGTTTAAAATAAACTGAAAAGCCTCTAGAGGGCTTAAAGAGGACTAAAGCAAAAAATGCTGCATCTGGGCATTTCTGCACCTCTTGTGAGCATGAAGATTGAATGTATTGGTCCATTTCCAGCACTGCACTTCTTGAGGCTTTTTAGTTAGTCTTCTTTTTTTGATGTTCTTGAGAAAGAGCATCATATTACACTAACTGTGCTCCTCACACCAGGACTGACAAGAGAAAACAACAGGTGCACTCCTTTGTAGATAATTCTCAAGCTATAGCCGTTCAGAAGCTAAACATTCGACTTGCTCATCCTGTGGAATGGTTATTAACTCCACATGAGTGTGACAACTCAGCATTGTTTCTGTGCTACGGTTTTTCATAGGCTTTCACTAAGCACTCTCAAAATTCGGTCAACCATGTCATTTTCATAGTTGTTTCCCACTTCTTCAAGCTGTGCAATTTCTCGGAGCTCATAAAAATAATCTCGCTCTGTATTGAACATGTTGCGCATCTTCATATAAATATTTAGGAATCAGCCTAACACAGGATTTCTCTTGAACCACCCACATAATGAATATAACCAACGAAGCTAACCGTGTTCTTGGTTATCTAAAACGTAACTTGCGTTTAGCACCTTCTTCCGTAAAACTGTCCGCCTATTTAACTCTTGTCCATCCTAAACTTGAATATTCATGCTCAATCTGGGACCCCCAACAAATTAACGTAGCCAAAACCCTTGAGTACGTCCAGAGCCATGCGGTAAGATTTGTATATTCCGATTATTCATATCATATGAACGTAACAGCACTAAAACAAAAGCATAACCTGTCCAGCCTTGAATCCCGCTAGAAAATAACTAGACTCTGCCTTTTCCACAGGTTTTGTTTTATCACTCCCCTTTGAGTCATTCCGTTATCACCCCTGTTCAAAAACCTCGAGCACCCACTTCTGCACATCTGAAATCATTCTTCGCCCAGACCGCTAGAGACTGGAACAACCTGCCCGCTGAAGCTTTCAGCCGTCCTGGCCTGGAATCCTTGAAATCATTCATCATTGACCAAATGAAATGATATGTTAGCCCACCTTTCATGTAATGCCCCTAGTGGGCTTTTGAGGTACTCATAAATAAATAAATAAATAAATAAATAAATAAATAAATAAATAAATAAATAAATACAGGCACCCATAACAATCAAGCAGCACAGCTTGACGGTTGCGGCATCAGCTAAGTACAGCCTCCTGAATCACTGTTTCAAAAGGCCAAAGGAGTTTTCGATGGCAGTTCTCTGTCAAGAATGGCACTTGTTAAACCTTCTCTTCCATGCTTGACAGTGCTGCTCGATGTCTCAGTATGGTGTCAGCAACCAAAGCAGCAAAGGACGGGCATTAACCCCCAGTAGGTACCCACTGCTCCGTTTTGTGGCTGCTTCTTCATATAAGGGGCCTTCTCAAAGCACTTGAGCATCATTTGCAGACCCAGGGTATCCGGCAAACACATCAGTAAACTTATTTTGATCATCACACATTCCCTGGACAATCACCGACAAACTTTTTCCAGTTGAAGTATTACTGGGCTGATTCTGATTCTGCCAGGGTGTTAATCTCAACATGGCAGCCATCTACATACTCATGGTGTTTCTTGTCCCTTTTATAGCTCTTTTTGCTGAAAAGCTGGCCTTGTTCTCACTAGCTTGGCCCCACGGTGATCTCCCCACTGATACCGTGAAGGAAGTTAAGCACCATGTACAACACCATGTAATGCATGCATGCATGTAAAGATTATTCATAAAGGCAAAATCTGTTTGCTAGGGAGTATATGCAACATATATATATACTACCACTTACTACGAACTTGAGACACAATGAACGCAATCCGCATGACCGTCGTGTTCATTATAAATGGGCTCGACTGTATTTACATGTGCTACTTGGAAAAGTGAGAGAACCAATTTTAACCAGTTTTAGCCAGCGAAATATGCCTTGTGCGCAAGGAAGTTCTGTTACCAGCTGTGAATTCAGAATTAAAAAGTGAAGGAGGAACGAAAACAAGGCAGCAAACTCAATGATGCTTCTCCCCTCACTTGTACAGAAATTTCAAGACTGCCCCCACAAATGAAGTGAAATAAAAAATGTTGCAGTGAGGAAGCACTCAATTTTTAACACTTTCCTGTACAGCAACATCATACTATACCTCCTAGGCATGCAACTCCTACCCACAGCAGCCATATACCCTTCACTGAACAGGGTAATCTCCATGACCCCGCTAAATTTCAACTGTGTGATACTGCTTTAGATATGAACTCGCACCAGTAAAGCAGTATCATATGAGGGACAAATAAACACGACGATTATAGTATACTCACTTCCCAGTGCACGCCATTGTTGCCACAATGATTCTCTTTCTCATCAGGTCTTTGCTCGAAGGGTAGAAAAACTCTTTTTGATTGGGAATGTAGTTTGAATATTTCTAAAAAGAAAAAGATTTAGAATTAGCACCACCTGGCATTGCAACTGGGTGCCATCATATAGTGGCAGTTAAGGGCCTCTAACCTCTCAGAATGCTATAACAGAAAACTATGCAATCTTCCAGCTAACAATGCACACAACTATAAACAATATTTCCCATTTTTGTCAACTGAATTAAGATCTTGATTACAAAGTTGCTTGTGTTAAGTTTTGGCCATGCCATATGCTATACATAGTGAACTTACATTTAGCTGCCAATAATAATTTTCACTCAGTCACACAAACTCTTACTTCCCACGTAGCGCAAAGGGTTTTAAACGACTTCCCTTCAGCATGTAAAATAGGCTTCACAGAACAGCAAAATTTATGAAATTGCAAATATTTTTAGTTAGACGACTGCTGTTTCTGGTCACAAAAATATTAAGCATGTTTCTGGTCATAAAAGTAAAGTTTACAAAGATCTGAAACAAACAAAAAATCCAATCAATCAGCAACAGAAATATATTTTAGTAGCAAACCACAAAATATGGGCTCAAATCGAGCCTTTTACGTGCAGCAAAGTCATTTTCTTTTTGTGCCCACATCCCAAATCATTTACAACAGTAGCAACTTTTGTTTTGTTTGCCATTCACCTACATAAGTAGACGCACTCACTCATGAGTCGACTCACTCAGGCTCATTTCAGATCATGATCTGAGTCGTGAGTGAGCACAGGCTGACATTCTGATCATGATCTGGGTCGTGAGTGAGCCCAGACTAAAATTCAGATCATGATATGAGTCATGAGTGAGCCCAGACTAACATTCAGATCATTGTCTGAGTTGTGAGTGAGTCCGGACTCACACTCAGATCACGATCCGAGTTGAGAGTTCGGGCTCACATACAGATCATGATCTGAGTCGTGGTGAAAGTGGGCTCACATCCGGATTACAGTTCAAGTCCTTCTGGTCAGTCCGGTAGAGTGTGGGCTTATCAATCCAAATAAGTCCATGATGTGAGGTTGAACAATCCCAAGATCCCAAGTGAATCAATGATGACGTTCGTAAATGCGAGTTTCCTGCGCACTTGTAAGACTGACTAGCTTTTGGTTGAGGCGATGCGGGGCAATTTCATTGTTTCATGGTATGAAATTTTTGTGGCTGCTGAAGTCTGGAATATTACTAAAAGACAAGAAAAGTTGATTACTCGCCGCTCTTGGTCTCGTCGGATATTAGTTGTGGCGTGTACGTTCTATCGTGGTTGTTCTAGTTCTTTCTTTACTGTTAATTGGTTGCCGAACACATGCAGTGGATTTAGATCTTTGTCCTGCGAGCGGCAGCTACAGGTTACCACGCCTCTCAGCAGGGCCTGGCTACAGGCTAGCTGCAGTTAGGAGCTCATCGCATCACCACGTTTTTACCAACTTTTTTGGCATTTCAGGCACGTAACCTGGGCCGTTGGGCTCAAAAATGATTCAGCTATCCAAAGTGTGAGCTTATAGGTGTCCCGAATCAAAATGAGCCTGGTTGAGTCATGACTTGAAATGCCCGAGTAAGCCCAAATGAGTGAGCACAGACGGGCCGTGAATTGAAATAAGTGAGTGAGTTCAGATGAGTTGTGAGTCAAAATGAGTGAGTGAGTCCAGGTGAGACATGAGTCACGAGTGGTTGACCCCGGATGACTGGTGAGTCTGAGTGAGCCCAAGCGATTTGTGAGCCTAAATGAGATTAAGTTCTTGAGTTTGAGCGTGCCCGGGCCTCTGTGAATGTGAGTGAGCCCGTAGGCTGACCAAACTTTTATGAGTGAGCACTTGTTATTTTGCCGATGTATGCTTACCTATAGAGAATACCTATGTCCTGTCAACTGCATAGCACACCTTTACAGGTGATCATGACTGTGCAATAACCTGAATGATCACCCACAACAAAGGGTGGGCCTCAAGTATTACATCACATGGTGGCCAAATGTTTAGTCAGAATAGAATGCCTGCTTCTGCCCCTCAGTTTCATCTTTTAATTGCGATCCTCCTAACAGTACAGCATCTGCCAGGATACAGTGTTGCTCCCGCCAAATCTGAGAATAAGTAATCTCTCCCCGACTCCATACTGTAATACCTCAATGACAGCAAAGCGCTGTACTCAAATAAAACTACGAGGGACGTTCATTAAAGACTTTCCTTGACCCACTTCTATTTACTGCAGGGTGCTGAAACTGCAGACACGTAACGATATAGTATGTCTCTGTAGGTTACGTGTCAGTTTTCAGGTATAAACTAATAACGGTCCTTCTTTTAGAGGTGCTGAAGTCGGCGAATTGGGATAATGGACCCAGCGAAATACAGAGCAGTCATCAAGCTCCTTTGCTTGAAAGGCCGCATTAAAGGCAGACATTCAATGAGATGAAAGGTTCTTCAGGAGGATTCCCCATCATATGATGTAGACAAGAACTGGCATCATCAATTCAAATGTGGTCAGACTTCCATGGAAACTGCTTCAAAGGCAGAGTGACCCCACTCTGCTATCGATGAACGCACCATCCAGCGAGAGGAGGTCGCCATTTCAGAAAATCGCTGTGTAATTATTCGAGACCTAGCCCAATATGTCACGATTAATTTGGGATCTGTGTAAAAAATCATTCAAGACCATCTTTGTATCTGTCAGGTATCGGCCCACTCGGTTCCTTGACTATGTAAACTTTACCAGAAGCAAGAACAAACCGATTGTTCCCAGGCTCTCTTGATGTGCCATGGAAACCAGGAGCATTTTTTCAACAGACTGGTCACACAGGATGAAAGCTGTGTCCATCACTATAATCTGGAAACTAAAGTACAGTCGATGCAATGGAAGCATCCAGACTCACGCCTCCAAAGAAGGCACGTGCACAACCGTCTGCCAGCAAGGTCACGCTTACAGTCTTTTGGGACCAGTACGGAGTAGTCTCAATGGATTTCTTAGCAAGGATACCACGAGTAGTGGGGCCTACTACGCTTCACTGCTGCAGAAATTGTGAGCGGCCATCAAAACTAAGAGACCTAGTCACACTCACCAAACGTGTTCGCTTTCTGCAAGGCAAAACCCTAGTTCACAACTTGCATGTTGCCGAGATGAACGCATCTTGCTGTGGGTTTTAAATTCTACCGCATTTCTCTTATTCATCCGATCTCACAACAACGGACTTCCACCTCATTCCAACAATGAGGTCATTTTTGAAGGCCAAGCATTTTCCACAATATGAGACTAATTTCCGAAGTCACAACGTGGCTTTTGAAGCAACCTGTCGACTTCTACAAGTGAGGTGCTTACAGTGGTACAATGAGATGGGAGAAGTTTGTGTCCCTGGATGGAACCCATGTAGAGAACGACTAATAAATGTGCCAATTTTTGTTGCTCTCAGTCCAAAGGAAGTGGGTCAGGGGAGATCTTTATTGAACACCCTTTGTATGTGCAAGAAATTAAGACGTTTCAAGAGAGCCAGTCAGCGTATTTGTAGACAACTCAACGAAAACAAAATATTTCACTTCAAAGCCAAGGTGTCAGTTAAAGATGAAAAAAAGATATTTGGTTTTGAGAAAAGGAAATGACGCAGTAACTGCCTCCCATATCTCCATGGACACCCACATAGCGCTGTAAGGGAAGGGATGAAGAACGGAGTGAAAGAAGAAAGGAAGAAAAAGATGGTAGTAAAGGTCTGAGAAATAATTTCGAACACCTGATATCTTTAATGTGCATTGACATCGCACAGTACATCCGCGCCTTTTGTGTTTTGCCTCCATCGAAACGCAGCTGTCGCTGTCAAGTTCGAACCCGGGTACTGCAGCTCAGTAGATGAGCGCCTTAACCACTGAGCCACCATGGCAGAGAGCCTTTAAAACAAATAACAAACAAATCTGACATTTTAAGCCCAGTACACTTTGCAAAGTCCAGCCGCAACAGAAAAATATGCCAAAAAAAAAGAAAATGACATCAGATGCACTCCACATATGAATAAAAAATGAAGAAAGAAAGAAACAGATCCCAGAACATTGTCTGAATGCTGAAATGCAGTTGCCCCATCCTGAAAGAAACACAAGTGAGGCTACTCTCTCTCTTGTTTGGAGAAAACTTGTTAAACCGACTGCCACAATGCAACATGGCCCGTTTGCTATTTGACAGGCACACTCACACTGAAGTACAACAGCTACACATGCAAACTGAAAATGAGGGAGCTGAGAACTCACACGCCTACAGCAGTAGTGTTTTCCTGGTACCAAATGGCGCTTACTTCCATGTGCAGGGAAAGAAGGTCAAATGTAAGGGCGGATATCTCAACTATATTCTCATAAGTTAAATACAATCCATAACACTTACCTCCAATTTTTTCGAAATTTTCGTTGGGTGCACAGATGCGGAATACATGCGGAAAAGTTCAGATGGCGTCATGTGCTCCATCAGACGTTCGGCAAGGACATCACAGGCACTGTTTGAAGGTGTCACAACAAGGATGTGACTTGATGGAATCTGAGTGCACACCTACAACAGATATGTAAACAATGCTGCAGTGCACCAAACAAAGCAGAAGCGTAGTGCTGATCATTAGAGGAAGCGAGCTTGTGGTATACCTGTTTTAAGGCTTCCACTAAAGTCACAGTCTTCCCTGTGCCTGGAGGTCCAAACAAGAGATATGGGTAAGGCCGGTGCAAACCAAGAAGGATGTTTTTCACAGCTGTGAACTGCTCTGGGTTTGACGCTATTTTCTTGTTGAACAGCCTTGGAAAAAGAAAAAAAAAACAGTTGCTGACAGACAATTTTACCATTGGTGACCTTCAAAGGGACATCGAGAACAACTTGAAGTTGGCCTGTATCAAAGGGTATACCATGTGCTAATAACAAAATTACTACTCTCTAATAAAAATGACCTTTCATAAGCTAAAAATCTCCAAAAAATGAAACATGGGTATCGCCACCATCAGACTGCAGTAATTCCACGAAGTTTTGTTCATGCGAATCCCTGAGGCTGGGCTTACACCCCCCATCCACTTCCTGTTGGAGCGTCGTTTTCAGTCTTGATACCACGAGTTTGAATCGAGTGGCAGAAAAAAATTGTTCCATACCTAAGTACAATTTTCTTAGCACCAAATGTGTTTTGTGTTGCCGAGAAAGCTCCAACACATAGCCAGAGAATCAATTTTTAGCACTGAAAAAATTGGAAGGAGTTAACCTCAGTGTCCGTTTGATGCAACAGATGTTGCAACAAGCGAGTGCTACTGAGTGCACGCTGACCACGGCGTGCCTTGCTCTGAGGGAAACAAAGGAATGACACTCTGGATGATACAAACAAGGCATTCACTGCTACAACAACAATGCTGGCTAGCAACAAAATACGCTAAAAAACTAAAGTTGTCCAACTTATTAGCACGATTACTAGCGAATGTTCGCCCACGCTAGCACAGGGGAGAAACTCCGAGGCCGGATGAGACGAGCTGGTGGGAGAATGTTCCCACCACGAGGACTCACCCCACTGGTGAAGAATGGAATGCTGCGCCGAAACATCTGCGTGCAACGAATTCCTAAACCAAAGAGCTCTCTTCCTCATGCATGTAGCAGTCACACCGTCCGTGGCGCTTGTGGCACTGCGACGCTGGCACCCTACCTTGTTATTTAAGGTAACTAGAAAGGACACTGCGGGGAAACAAACCCTAAAGGGGAGGAAGCGGGGCGAGGTCTCCCCAGCTTATATGTGCTATTATTCATATGCATGCATATAACTTTTGCAGACATGAAAAAAAGAAGCAAGCAAACAAACAAGCTAAAGAAAAGAGGCACTCACTGAAGTTGGCCCAGCTTCAGGCTTGGCTGTGATGCGATGCTGCACTTTGGGAGAACAAAGTTCCACAGATCATTTCTTTCTAACATGCTTATCGCACGGTGCATTAGCCGCAGGGGTAGACGGTTGTAAGTAAACCGAACATCAAACTTCATTCCTTTCAAGTACATTGCATCAAACCTGAAACAAACCGCATATTTTTGCAGGTGATGTGTGAAGCTTATGTAGTAGTGTGCAAAAGAGCAGAACAAATAATAACAAGCTCAACCTACCAGCAGATGTCTCATATATCAAGCTCCATGAGGAAGAGCTCACACAGCCATCAGAGCCTTCAAGGATGCTGCCTACAACTGCCTATGAATTTGTCTGTGATGCACTAAGTACACTGCACACCATTTTATGACTACGCTTGGTTCAAAAACAAGCCAAAATAAACAGACTTATAGGCAGCTGACAGCCACTCAGACACTTTTTCCTTTAAGAAGGGTGCTTTTGTACATATTTTTATATGCAAGAGGAGAGCCCTACATAACTTAGGTACCAAAAAAAAAAAAAAAAACGGGTTACAAGAAATGAGTGCTGCAGTGTAGCTATTGTTCAAAAAAAAATATCTGCACCTTTTCATTTACCACAAGTCTGCAAAAATTAAAAACACAAGAAAACTTTGATGCACCATTAAGGGGAGAGGCTCCTCGAAACAACTTTTTTTTTATTATTTGTACCAGAGACTTCAAAATTCAGCCAACTAGACAGTTTTTTATGCAGATTTCAAATATGCAATTAGTTTTTATGTAGCTGCTACAGTTCTAAAGTTATATTATACTTAATGACAAATTATAACGATTTTATGGGCACTTTTTTATGCACTAAACTTTCACAAAAGGTATTGTGCTATAGCTTATTTAGCTCTTTGTAGATCACAGAGTGCCAATATCTAGTCAAAAAACGTGTTCAGTTATTGGAAGTTAGACAAAAAAATTGACACTTCAACCATTGCTTTCTTCAGTTCCCTGAAACATAGCTTCGTTATATTGTAATTACTGACGACCGATAATGAAATTTCAAGTAGATATCGGCATTCTACATACCTTCAAGAATATGTATGCCAAATTTCGTTAGTATACACCAATTCTAAGAGTACAAAAGGCTTCCCGGAAGACACGAAAATATAAAAAAATTTCAAAATGAGAAAAACAGGTTTGAAAGTTTCAAAACATTCTATTCTTCAAAATGCGATTGTTTTCCGATGAATCTTGGTCACACCCAAGAGCAGCTTTACAGAAAGCACACACAGTTTCTAGAAGGCTCCTGCGCTGTAGCTTGGCCCTTCCCGGCTCCTACGGTTGGTCTCCTCGGTGCGAGCCCTTTTCACTGCGCTCCGACGGTGCGCCCTTGCTTCTGCGGTTCGCTTCAAGTTCATCTTCTTTATCCGCATGCAATCAGAATGGTCGCTGCGTGCAACCAACTCTTCTGGGGGAAGTACCCCAATCTCTTGAAGGACTTCTTCAAAGCCGGCATGGCCTTTGTTGTACCACAGCACGGCAATAGCCGTGGCTGTCTCCACAGATGTCCGAGAAGCAAATTTTGTTTTTGGACACAGCAGCCATATTTTACTATTGAGCGACTCCGCTGCGTTTTGCGTCTTGCCATGAAGGCACCGAGCCAGGAGCTTCTCATCAGTAAGGCGCTTATATATAGGCATAATTGCCAAGCCCTGAGCTTTTGTCAACAAAGGGGTATGGCGTGGTGTAGGCTCCCCCAGTGCTTCAGCACGCCTATGTTTGCACCAGGAATCTGGTTCAGCAGGGCAAAATTTGTGGCTGCTGGCCCCATCACTGGAGCAACAATGAAAATAGGAGGCCCATATAGCAGTGTACATGCTGCGCACGCTGCCTTTGTTATTTGTTATGGCTATTTGATAATATGTCTGCAGTTTCTGGATGGCTGTGACAGATAGCTTTTGACCTCGTGGCAGTGGTGTTGTCATTTTTCGCAGAGCAGTGCCTAGGCGTTTTGCAACGTGGTTAGTGCACTCTTCTTTTTCGATGACAGTGTCACCGTACACCTCAGCCCCACAGACGGCAGTATAGGCTTTGCTGTCACCGTCGCTCAAGAAAGTTGTGAACCGCAGTGGGGTCTCATATGACAAAGTCCTCTGCCATATGCGCACTGCTGCCTCAGGTTCCATTGCATGAGATGAACATTCAGTGTTCTTTTCGCATACAGGGCGATGAAAGGCTTGCCATACCTCATCATCATCACCCATGGGCTTGTGGATACTGCAAGCAAGACAGTAATTTGAAAGCACTTCAAAGTCCAAGCAAAGGCCTGTGTCCAGGGACACAGCTGTGCCCACTCCGTTGTGGCTTTTATGGCCCCTTTTTTGCCACGTGCCGTCAAACATGACCGGCACATCGCCGCCGCCAACGGCGTCCTTTGCCACCTTTCGTGCCTGTTCCAAGTTTTGGCGAACAGCTTCCATTGCAGCACCATGGAGCTTCTTGGAAATAGCATGGAATGTCTTGTGATGCAGTGGTTTTCGAAGGCCGATGATTGCGCAAAATCGCGAAAGCTGGTCATATCCAGCACCTATAGCACGCGCTGCCAAAACAGCCTTCACGTTTACGGCGAAGCCGTCGCGCGAGCTCCCGCTGTCGTAGCGAGTGTTCGCCCCGGGGTCACCGCACTCACCGGCCGAAATGATCCGCTTCGACGTGTGCGTGAATGAAAGCACAGACTCTGGGCAGTCGGGATTTTCGCAGCGTAGCTCTAAGTACGACGAAAGCCCTTTGCGCTTCTCAGCTGCTTCTCGGACGGCGAGTTTCCGTTCGCGGCAAGTAGGGCATGCCGATCCTGCCACCAGTGCCGTCAATGCGCCGATCTCGCACAACACCGTGCTAGCAGCAGGGGCACCGACCGACCTTGAGTCACTTTTGAAGAATCCCATCTTTTTCTGCGATGCACTGACGAAATCCATAGCAGCGTCGATTTCACAACTGTCGCGGTGACCGGTGTCGGCGGTAGGCCTAACCGACGCCGGAGCGTCGCGGGCGTCATTCCCGGCTGTCGTTTTTTTAACAGTCTTACGCCGTTTCCCTCGGTACTTGTGCCGAGTTCGATACTTCCGGGCGTCGGAACTGCACTTTTTCGGGCTAGTCATCACGAAAACGCGGAAAGAACACGGGAAACTGTGCGGCTTTCGAGAACACGCAGCAGCGGTGGTTCGGCTTTACTGCACAAAAGGAGCACCGCCGTCCAATGGCGGCGCCGCGCTGCATGGCGCGCAATTCAAAACACGCGACAGTCTCGTCTTCTTTCTCGTTTTTCTTTTATTCTCCGTGAACATACGAGACTGACAGCCATTGAACCTTGGAGGAAAGGGCTGACGCTGCACGCCCCGATGATTGCAAATGGCGGGCGGTGAGGCTGGATTGCGTGAGAACGATGCAAACGGCGCGGACTTTCTAAACTTTCGGTGGATTATAGAGTTACCGCCGCTCACTTAGGCGCATTTTTTGGTAACTTCTCGTGCGAATTTCGGCTTGATATTTACAGAAATAAAAGCTTATACACCAAAGATGACAATGCAGCTTAAAACGAAAAAGTGATTTTTTTTTTAGAAAACCGCGACTTTTCGACCCGCGTCTCCCCTTAATAGTCAAACTATCTCACAAAGAAAATACAAACTATTTCCACATTTTCTGCACATGTTAAATAACGTAAAGGTCTCATGAGCCAGGCAAGTCATCACAATCAATGAGTATCCGCCTCATGTGCTGGTATGGTGGCGCCCCTGCTCCAGAACAAGTGGCGCCACCTCACGCGCAGTGCGCGCGGAAAGCGGCTGTCCGCTGTCGTGTGAGGCAGTAGAAAGAGCCGTGAATTGCGTGCTTCCCGACAGCGTCAGCGCGTTAGAACAGGGCTTCTGTCTGCCGCTTTTGTGCTTGCGTCGCATGTACATTCGCATACACCGTGTTTGTGTTTCAAAATAAGCTAAAAGCGAAGCAATGCAAGTCACAGCCCGTTCTCCGCCAGGCGCGCTTTTTGTACGCCGGTGCCTTTGGTGCGTCTCATGTCGTGAGTGCTTCTGCTGGCGGCGCTTTTTTTTAGGAGTTTACACCCAAACAGCCATTGGAAAGGTGTTGCAAAAAAAAAAAAATTTTGTGGGGCGGGCAGACCACACACTTTCTTAGTAACATGGGTCGCATCTGAAGATCTGCCCTGAGAGGCCGGGCCAGGCATATGTGCAACTACAACATAGCTCTGAAAGTGTCGTCGGTATCCACCAGCAGGTTTGGTCACCACCGCTGTTCTTTTGCTTTCTCGCTCGCTCGGTCCAAACGACAGCGAGGTCGCGCTTGAGCGCAGTCTCCGGAAAGAACAGCATGCATGACCGGCTTAATTAACATAATCAGCGCGTGATGATGTAGCTTTCTGACGAATGGAAATGTTGACGGGTTTTTAAAAACAACGGTTTGGTGCGCGGTCGCAGATTCTGCGACCCTAAGCCTGTGTATGATGTGTGCGGTGAACCTTTCTGTGCAGCAATGTCCGCGGGCACCTTCGAGATATGCGCAGGCTCAGTTTTGAGGCGAGTTTAATTCTTTTACGGCTCGTTTCTTCACCGTCGGTTGGTTTCGAGCACTCGGTACAAACATCGAGCTCGAAATCCCTCTTCCTCATCGCCAGGTAGTGCACGCAGTGACATGAACGCTCAGCACGTAAATTACTTCGGACGACATGCGGCCGGGTGCATCACCCAGGCTGCTTGCAGTGTGCCGCGTGCGGGATTATTAGTGACAGGGTGCTACGTACACGCTGCTTTGTATATACAGTGCTTTTTTTATGTTTTGTAAATTAGGCCAATGGTATTCGCTCACGCAGTTTGTTCTCGAAGATGCCCGAGACTCGCACGTGCGGCGCAGATTTGTTTACTTTTTGTGTACACAGCTCTCACTTGACAATTTTCTCTATCGCTTCTCCACGCTGGCCTGTTTACCTTCCACGCCGTACTGCTCTCGGCAGCGCTTTTTCGTTTTGCACTCGTATTATTTCCAGAAAAAACGATAAAACATAATCTTCAACTGCTTCCCGGCGGCATTTTTACAGCTATTATGGCACCCATCGAGGCAACAGTAAATCGACTTGCTTGTTTCAAAGCGCGTTTTCTCTTGGGTCTTGTGGGAATTCAGATCGAACGCATAGCAAGCAAGCAAGACAGTACTGTTGCTATGAGCTTTGCTACCAGTGGCGTGCGCCTACGACAGGATAAACTGCCCAGAAGCAAACGCTGAGAAAAGTAGGAAACGGTGATAGGAACAGTCAGCAGGTCAAAGAAAAGCGTTTCTGCAGGCTAAACAGACGTCGCGTTCGCTCATTAACGAGGGTCATGTCTGAAGACTTGCCCTGAGGTGTCGAGTCAGGCATGTGTGCAAAACAGTCTGACTTTAGGTTCTTTTTGCTTCCCCTGCGCTCAATTCATGCGATAGGTCGTGCTGCGACTGCGCAGTCCCGGAAAAAATATGACAAATGCGCAACCCAAATATAAAGCCGTGTACCCGAAGCCAAGTGTGGGTTGGCCATGAACGCAACAGTAAGCGAGGTGGGTGTTTTACGAGGCATTTCCAGCTTGTTCTTGCGAAGAGTCGCGACGAGGTCAGAGGAGCACAGCGTCAGCTGCAGCGGCGGCGTCTGATCGGAGCAGCCGCTTTTTTCCCGCTGCGCCTCCCAGATGGCGCCACATGTAAGGCTGAAACTGCAGCGCACGATGCGGATAGTATGCTACCATGACCATCTGCCTCTAGTTATACAATCCAAAAAATAGCACGCACAATCAATGTGCTGAAGTAAGGTTTCTTTCCTTTTTGATGATCAATTGCTCTATCACATCAACATGACACAACAGAACTCCAGCAAAATGGCATCATGATTAGGAAATAAGCCAGTGTTCAGCAGGTGAGCACCAGGACTAAACCACACCAAAGCCAGCACCAGGTAGTCATGGACAACAGCGCTGACTGTGGCCTTGTAGAGCAGGGAAATGCTCTTGAAAATGCAAGTCAAGGAAAAATTCTAGGGAAGTTTAGAGAAACAGCAGAAGCCAGATAATGCATGTTTAATTTCTCCACACCATTGCATCTTTAAAAACATTCTTTTGGGTCAACAACGCTTGTAAGGTGCCTTGCAGTTTCTAAGGCATTTCTCATGATTGAGAAGCAAGTGGGTCAGGCCTCTATTTTTGACTTAAGCCTAATTTTCCTGAGCTTTAATTTTAGTGGCCAATAATTTTCCACAAACTGCTGCGACAAATTATATGTGCAGCCACATTGATGGAAATTGATGGATCCAAGTGCTACACTTCTTTTGGCATTGATCTACATTTGCAAAGAACTGCACTCGAAGATTCTTGCATTCTGAGACTGTCTCTGTCATTAACATGTCTAAAATAAAATTAAAAGCAAGAAATGGCAGCTACCTAATGGCTTCTGTTGATGTGTTCACCAAAAGCACACTAAAGCATAGGCTGTTTTTATGGTTTTCTAGGAAACCTACAGATTCATGTTCATCACGACTCACAACAGCCTGCTGCAATGGCTCTTAAGACCCTTAGAAATGCATCATGCCAGTGAAAGCCTCTTTCGAACTTGATGTTAATGCTGACACAGCAAACACGTATTATATGCATCTGACATTGCCTGCCTAATCCTGTTTAGACTTTCCTGGCAGTGCAATATTGGTCTGCAATGTTCACAAATAAATTAATCCATAAGAAGGATGCCTTAGTGAAATCTGACACATATAAATTACACATTATTTGCTCAACTGTATTTACTCTCGGTAAATATTTAGCTTACCTTCAAATTTGCTTTCAAATGAATGAAAGCTGCAGAACAGCAGAGCTATTTTAGTCCTTGATTGCAAGGCTTTGTGCATGATTTCTAAGCAGTTTTGCATATCGGAGAGCACTCGCACAAGAGCATTAGTACGTTGATGGAACAAGTGACAATCAAAGCTTGTTCAACTGAAAGCTCAACTGATCAGGCTGGCCTCATCACATGCACAGATCAACAGACACAACTGTGTGAGCTCCTTAGCTCAGCCTTTTGCTTTTTTTTTTTTGCAGCAGAAAGTGGTTTATAATGAACATGCCTAAAGCACACAACATGCTGTGATCTGTGAGACATTGCACACGACACACTGAAAGTAATATTAACTCTTGACAAAAGAAACTATGTATAAGAAAAATCAGAAACTAGACCACACAAGGCAACATAACAGATAACAGAATTCTGACCCTCATTCATGACAGTAGAAAAAAATTTAGGAGCGACAAATTGAATTGATGAGGAGGAAATGAGATTGAATTGATGAGGAGGAAATGAGATAGCTTTTTTCCTTCGCTTGCCAACTATTCTGACCCCACTGCCATTCACTCACCAATTAATTCCAACCCTGATTCTATTTTTATTTTATTTTTATAAGTAATAACTTCTTTTATCAATTTCTGCTGAGCCATTAATAGTCATTTTTGTATTTGCTGAGTCACTCTTAGTCTCGCTTATCCATTCTCTCCCTACAAAGAGAGAAAGAGACTTCTCTCTCTCAACCTGCCAACAGTGGCAGGTGGAGAGAGGGAAATCCCCCTAAACACTGTATGTCATCTGTCATGGTTGATAGGTGGAGGCTCCACACCGACGCCGAACACTGCCGAGAGTTTTCACCCTCATGGCATTAGGGAAAATAAACTTACCGCTTGCAAAAGCTAATCAGGACAGATCCTTTTCTTGTTTCACAAACAAAACCTTCATATTCCAACACTTCAAGGTTCTCCTCCGGCGATTCGCACGAGTGGCGCACAAAGATTTTATCACCTTTCAACACAGATGGCCTCATTTCTACTAGTCCAGGAACCTGAATATAAAATACCATATATTGAAATGGGAAAGTTGGAATTACCATCTGAAATGGCAGTTTTTCACTTGGAACAGCAGGAGGCAAAAAAAAAAGGCATTATGCCGCATTAAATCGAATGTAACGCAACGTTTTTCACCAATAATAAAAATGAAAAAGCCATCCCTCACAATGTAACTGAACACCATTACTGAATAGCATTCTTTTTTTCCCTATTCCAAACCACTAAAACCGACCATAATGTTAAAATTATGGTTGGACTACATATGGGTTAAAACAGTAATTCTGAAGCAATCGCCAAAGCAACAATACCAGCCCCCTCAAGCTCTTTTTTATGACTATACAAAGGGCCCACTTCATCAATCCGCATAAAAATAAAAGTTTTAAGATTGGGAAATTGGCCTTACCTCTAAAACATACCAGTCAGTCTGTGTAGGACAAGGAGTTAATGGTACGCCAACCATGTCATACTTGCGAATGTCAATTCTCATCTGAACTTCTTCTAGGAATAGCAGTGTGGAGAAACGGCCCCAGTAAGTGCTCTCGGATATTGGATCATCCAAATTTTTCCTGCAAAGCATAAAGCGTTTGGCACAAACACAGAATGAGTTGCTCCTACACCTATACATTACTCTATAAAGTTCTTGGAGGTTACTGAAACATTTCAGTAGCGCAACAGTATGCACAGTGAACAGTGAATAAGTAATACATGGTGTCCCAGCTAAAAATAGCAAATATTTTAAAAACAACGAAATGTCATAGGCAAGTGAAACCTATTGGGTGCAGCTGAGACAAATGACAAAGGAATACATGAGGTTGCAATCAATGAGCAAAACAAAAAAAAAACGCTCATTCGCCCAAGAAAATGCTTCTCAAGAGCTTTACTGAAAATTGAACGACTGGAAAATGGCCTCAGGAAGAAGTCCGTGGAAAAAAAACTGTGCTTGAAGGAGCCAGTTCTTGCAAAAATGGGTTCAAGCAAATGAATTCGTGAATGGTTTGAGAACTGTTAAAGAACTGTGGGGAGGGCAATGTTTAATTTATGTGTTAAAAGGTTATGCATAAACAATAGACAGGAATTTTTCTCCATACTTCAAGTAGTGGAATATGGTTGGTTTTCATTAGCATTGTAGGTGAGTCTAACCTCCTGTATTTGTTATAAATAAACCTAACCTCTTTCTTTTATACTGTCTCTATCTGGTACGTCTTTCTTTATGAATGGATCCCATAAAACCGAAGCAAACTCTAATTTGGGCCTAATAAATGTTGAGTATGCAAGGACTTGGGGCATCTTTAAGCTTCCGCCTAAAGTAGCAAAGCTTAGAAACAGCCGAGGAGAATGTCTGCAATGTGGGAAGTCCATGTTAAGTCATGTGTTAACGTTACCCCTAAATACCGCTAACGTTACTTCTAAATGTAGCCTCATAGATTAAATGACTTAGCAGGCTGTAAGAGAAAGGACTGAAATGGGTTTTTTTTTCCGTGAAATTCGCAAGAGAACAGTTTTATCAAGGTTTAATTGCATATCCCATTTTACACACCACTGTTGAACAGCTAAAAGTGCATTGTAAGATGTAGTGATCATCCTGTTCATTTATGGTCTTAAGAAGTATGCAGTTAGTTTTGACTTGATTTGGAGAAAAAAAATACAGTAGACTAGACCACACAACTCTTACTAGCATTCAGCTGGTTTTGTTCAGCCTGAGCACTTGTCTCTCTTAAAACGTCAGTTACTTATAGCTCGGACAACTGGTATATAGTATATATCAGATGTCTCAAACTTATACTGCTATGCGAACCACATTAAGAAAATTTCATGCCAGAAGCCAGAAAATAACAAAAAGAGGAGGAGGGGATCAATCACAATGACGTTTTTTTATGTGTGAGGAGTGCCAATCTTGCAGTGTGTTAAATATAAGAAACTATGAAGATAACTGGCCTCGTCAAGAAAAGGTATTATTTTTCAATCGCAAAAATCACCCTTTAATTCTAAGGGTGCTGCTACCTTTACGTTTGACAATGCTTAGCAGACACAAAGTATCTGGCTTTAGGTCTTGTGCAGAGACTATTCGCATGGTGGCTCTGAGGTGGTCATTTGTCATTCTTTAACGCAGAGCAGATTTCTCCACTATAAATAAAGAGCAGAGGTGCTCACACAAGTATGCATTTCCTAACATGGCATTGATCCTTGTTGCTTGGTGCCGCAAAGTTGGAAAAATTGTCTCATCTAATCTTATCTAAAAAAAAAAAACTCCAGGACACCTACATCTCCAAACGTCTGTAGTAATGTGGCGCTTGCTTGAAGTTCAATAAGCTTCATTTGCTGTTCAGGCTCACCATTGTTGATTCCCACAGCGAAGGGTACACAGAAAATTTAAAACTGTTAGTAGAGGCTCTAGTTGCCTTGAAACCGAATTTTGCATTCTTCCTTGAGATTGCAGAGCAAATCTGCTAAAATATCACGATTCTTGGGCAATGTGTTCTAGTGACTTGAGAGTTGGAAAAAGATCTGGCGCCACCAGATTTGTAATTTGGCCTGAAATGTGGGAACGCCCTCGCTCATTTTCGTTGGGTTTTTCTTTTCCCTGAAGTTTTACGTTCAAGATGTTCAGGTGATCACATATGCCTGTGAGGGAATGAAGCCACTTTTCATTTGACAGCTAAGCAATTGGCTTATTTTTCTCCTTCAAGAAGATGTCGATTTTCTCTCCGAGGTCAAAAAATCTCTTCTTGACCAACGCACATCTTTGTGGTACAGGATCTCCTTATGATTGCAGCCTTTCTCTTGTAACAGAGAGGTGAACTGATGGCGGTCAAGCGCTCTTGAATAAATAAAGTTCACTGCATTAGATACAATGCCCATGACAGATTTCATATTCAGCGTCTTACTGCTTACTGCTTCTTGGTGTAAGATACCATGTACTGCCACAAACATTCAGTGAATCCGAGCCCTTCAAGCTTCATTCGCAAACGTCCTACGAAACCGCTCCTGCTTCCGACCGTCGATGGCGCACAGTTGGTTGCCACACACCATTTGTTCCCGCTTCCAAGTTACTGTGATCAACAACTCCTCCAAGCACTGAAAGGATGTTCGCTCCTGTAGTGGTGCCTTTCATTGGGACAGTGTCCAGAATTACTTCTGCCATGTTGAAATTCTTGTCTACGCTTCAATGAAGATGGCACACTAGGCGTTAACTTTAATGTCAGTGCTTTCGTCATCATTGGCGAAAGAAAAGGCTTCAAAATCCCGACATCGGTTCATTAAGGTGTTTTCAATGTTGTGGCCTATATCAGTCATTCTCTTCGCAAATGTATTGGGTGAAAGGCTCATCTTTTCAAATTCCTTTTTCATGCCTGAACAGATGATTTTTCAAAAATAACCCACTGGTGAAAGGTTTTCCAGACTTCTCAATTAGATGGGAAGCAATGAAACTTGCTCTAGCCATTTTTTCCACTGAATTCTGGCAGACTTTTGGAAAAATTCTTGCTGTTTTCCGAGTGACACCTTCAGTTGACCAACTTTGTCATCACATATCTTTCCAGTTAATGCACCATACTTGTCATGATGACAGGACATAAAGTGGCGTTGCACGCTGTACTCCTTCGGCAATGACACAGTCTGACGGCAGATTAAACACATCCCCTTGTCCTGTGACTTACTGAAGAATCATGACTGTTCCCATCGAGGTTGAAAACACTGCTTTTCATCTTCAACTTTTTGTTTCGTTGAAGTTTTCGACAGTGGCATTCCAAAACTCAACTTTCACTGCAGAATGCCTATGTTCTTACTGCCACAAGGGCTGTGGAAAATATAGAAATAAATGTGGCAAGAGTGAAACACTTGTTGGAGCAGGCTATCACCGAGTGGCATTTGGTACGGTGACGTGCCTAACATAGCTTCCCAAATGTCACAAAGGGCAAGAAAAACAGAAAAAAAACTTTCCCAGGAAAGCAGGTTTAGTACGCAGTGTGTGGATTTTAACATCTCCAAGCAGCAAGTGGGCTATGAGGCATGCAACAAGTACTTGTAGCCAAGAGGGCCACTCCTCAACCCAAACTGAATGCCTTTGTAGGAACACTTGCATGGCACTACAATTATCGGCACTCATTCAATGCACCGAGGTAAACAAGCAAAGGTAGTGACCAGCTTAATTTTGTCGTCATTCTGCACATCTTAATGCTCCCCTCCCTCGAATTCCTTGACTCCAAATTGCTAAAACTGGTAGATGATAATCCCCACAGCTAAACATGCAACCCTTTTTACTTGTAGCCTTTATCACCTTGCTTGTCCTGGGATTTCGAGCAACAGTTTTGCTGTTATACTACTTAAAGTGGGGGAAATGTATGTGAGGGTAAGAGCGGGGTTTTAGGAATGAGGGAGGACAAAGCTTTCGTAGGGTTGTAGTGGCCTGTCTCACCTTCAGAATGTGATTTAACAACTGAAAAAAAAAAAAAAAAACAGTATTGTTGTTGGAGCACCCCGGCAGACATGTAATGAGTCAATTTACAGATCACTTGTGCCGTGGCTACTGGGAAGTGCATCATCCGTGCCTTTTATTACGACCTCAATACTTTTGCTTTGTACAAGACAAAAGTTAGTGATTCATATTCTGGAATAAAATCAGAGGTAGGAAGCTACTGCCTTTCAATAACCACAATATCTGGTGTGGAAACTGTCAACTCCTGGACATCTTTCTGTGGCTCTGCGGTGGAGGTTGCCCTTTGTCTCTGTGCCGTGAAGAGTGGGTTCGTTGTTTGGTTTAGGGGTGCGGAGGGGTGAAAGAGAGAGAAGGGGGAGGGGGGGGGGGGGGGGTGTGCCTGGCACCTTGCTCCTTATGCGCTGTTGAAAACAGCTCATGTCTGTCTGAAGGTAATGCAGATTAAGGGGCCCCTGCCTCTTTTCCTTTCCGCAAAGCCATTTGCGTACGTAACTTTTTGGCAGATTTCAATTGGAAAACAAGTCTGATGGTGAAGCTGGTCTATACAGAATGAAAGACGTAACTTGGAGGGCCAGCGGACCGCAATGCATAGCTCTGCAGGCTGCATACGGCCCGCAAGCCGCGTGTTTGAGAGCCGTGGCATATCGACACACAGTATATAAAGTACATAAACATGTGCTCAGAAAGTCAATCAGCAGGCCCACATTATTACAAAAAAAAAGCAAGCAAAGGCCACACCATGATAAGAATTACAAACTGTTTTATCAACAAAAGTTGCAGTTGTTTGCATTTCCTTTGCTTCTCAGGAGCTTTCAAACTGGGCACAGTTTGTATGCAAAGAATTGTAAAATTCCACCCTTTTTTCACAGTAGTCGTGTTGTGACAGTTTTCATGGTGCAAAAATTAACAGCATTAAGCAGTACACCTTTAAAAATAAAGCTTCTAATTAGTGTGAGACACTTTTTTCACTTTATTTAAATCACTTCCTCTTTTTGTGGCATTTCCTTGCAACCTCATTTAAAAAAAATGACAGGTGATTGGTGGGCCAATCCAAAGAAAATGCGTAGCATTAGACTTAAATTCCCCTTTGCATGACACGACACACCACAGAAATTTCTTTATGTCCACCTTCATTGCAAATTAGTTTTGTTTGTACTGCATTACATGTGACTCCCTTGCACACTTGGTCTTTCATTCCATGTCTGATCTCCAGTATCTATTGACACTTAGTTCTGGAGCAGTGTTGCCGCATTGCCCTGTTGGTTTTTCCCAGTTGTCGGCTAAAAATTTCCCATTTTTCCCACAAATATATTATTTTCAAGGTATAGTAATTTTCGACTGAATACAGCTACAGTAATAAATATAAGAACGAGCGAAATAAAATAAATACAAAGCCCATTAAGGCCCATTAGGGCTGGATTGTTGTTGATCACATGATCGTCAATCACCAATTCGTTTTTATTAGTTTTTGCATTGGGATGGGGACCAGCTCGGCTACTTCCATTTCCTTTCTAGCCTCTCCTGTATAGGCCGTAGAAATCTTCGGGAATTCCTTTACAACAACATGCGTACATAGGAATTGTGTGACTAAAGAGCTGGGAGTGGTTGGAAGCAATTAATAGAAGGTTCACTGCCACTATAGCTGGAATTAATCCAAGGATGCAGCACTCGATGCCTGAATGAACCTGAATGAGCCAGGGCTCTGTATCCAAGGCTACGCAGCAAATTAAAGGGAAACACCAAGCCAAATTTGTTCTCGCGACACATGTCAGGCCGCCATGATAACAGCATTTTCCTTTCACCTCTGCACATTTTCCCGAGAAAGCACATTTAGAACACCGGTCTTTAGCGGAACCAGAATTTCCCACGTTTTCAACGGGCTATTAAACAAAATTCCCTTTTTCCCTCAGTGGCTTGATTTTCCCACGATATGGGAAATTTGCCACGATTCGGCAACACTGTTCTGGAGGTGGCTCAGGTACAAACACTTTAACAGAAGTCTGGTATCTGGTGCACGCCGCTCTGCCATCTCTGCTCGTTTTTGTCAGTTCACTTTCCTTCTAACTCTCAAACCTTCCACACTAGCAACCTGTTGTGTTGTTCCCAAGGCAGCCACCCTCACATTGCCCACTCCTCCACCTGCGTCAGAACCTTCTCTGCCTGGGCTCTTCCAACCTTCCGGCCTCTCCCTCCTCTCTCCTACAAGTGGAGGGGGATTTTGTTTTCTTCACTGTGTGGTTTTCGGAGGCTTCAGAGAACACCAGACGCCGGACAATTTTTCAAGTCATGGGGGTTCTAATACTACAGCATTAAAATTTTCTTTCATATAGACCTTTCCATTGGGCGAGGAGGATGTCGAAACATTTCCTCTCAGCGCTGTTGCAAACCGGTTCCACTCCCACTTCCACAGTGTTAGTTCCAGCTGCACACACACCAGCCCAGAGAGCAATGTGGTGAGTGACGCCCAGGGAACCCTTATTGAAAATGCTTATTGACAACACATATAGGCTGAAAAGCAAGCATACTATCTTTGTCAAAGACAAAATGCTGTAACCAAGCTAACAGTGTGAGGGTGAAAAGAATCACAAATGCATGCACACGCTTGTAGTTGGACAGCAGCCTGTGTGAATGGACAAACCTGGACTGATGACAGGGCTAGCTAGCACTTAATTGTGCATCACACAAATTACGGACACAGTTCATAAGAACCCACACAGACATTAGTGTAGCCCGACAGCAAACATGTAGTGTACTAGGAGTAACACAGTGCTTTGCTTGGTCATAATGAAAGGCCCCTGGCCAGGTATATAGATAAAGCATGCAAATTGTGGCTAACATGCGTTTAACTCATACATAAAACAACAAGCCAACAATAGATGAGAACAACTGTGTGCAATTACTTGATAAAGAGAAGCAGCTTCAACTGGTCTTCTTCAATACCATCCCACTCCACCAAGCCATGCTCCTGGAACAGCACTATTTCCTTATCGAGAGGATAATCATTCAGTGGCCTTTTTCGCTCTAGGTCCTGAGTTTTGTTGCTAAAAAAAAAAGAAAGTAAAGAAAAATTATGGCTACTTCTGCACATTATAAAACACCAGATTAATACCCGCAGAAGTTTGTAGAATCATAAAGTGACAATCTAGACTCTATGAACACAATCATATTTGTTAGCATTTTTTTCTCCAAGGTTTCCTGCCGCTCCTCTCCAAGCACCTTTCTTAGGGGCACTGAGGACAACTCCCTCCAATTGTTGATCTCAGTAAAAATTGAGCCTCTGGTTCTAACTGGTCATGCTGAAGTCTACCTGGCAGCAAGAGACACATTTATTAATTGGATTTAAAAATCTTCCAGTCATTCTATTCAAACTCGTGGCATCCTTACTGAAATGGACAGGTTAGCACTGTCTTGAAGTGAATGGCAGCGCAGTGTTGCCTCTGGGATCTTCACCCCAAAATCAGCATGGATGCATGCAATTTCCTACGAAAGTCGGTGGCCGGTGACGGCAACACCTGTTTTTCATTTTCTGGTCTTTTCTAGCTTGTAAGAGCTCCCTTTGCAGTGAGGGTGGATTTTCTGTCATTGGGTAGAGGCTAACTTCTATTCTCTTTAAAGGGCCCTGACCCTTATCACACTGCAGTGGCTCATATCAGACTGTTCCATTATAAAGACAGTCATTATTAATTAAATCAGTGTTTTTTGAGAGGCTGTGGACCTGCACGATCTTTTTATTTTTTTCGGAACACATGTTAGGCAGCTAAAGTTGATTTTAAGGATGGTGCAAAAGAGACAGGGACAAGGAAGACATGAAAACAACGGGACATGCACCAACTTACAACTGAGGTTTATTTGCCCAAACCCTCCTCTTTGTATGATGCAACCTAGCCACATTAGTGAAGCCTTTCAAAAAAACTTAAAAAACGCCAACATACAGAATATTGGCAAAAAAAAACAAGCAAAAAAAAACAATTCAACACAAGAAACCCCACCACTCAAGACAGTAAAAAGAAAATTACTGGACTTAGTCCCGCAATTACCCAAATGCACCAAACCAAAATAAAAACAAACAGCACCAGGAACTCGAATTCATTCACACATCACACATGTCGACTTGTCCGAGGCAAACACGATGCTAAAAAACCCAATGCTCGTATGACAATGAGATAATGACCAATAAGAATAAGGAAAAAAGGTGCACATGAAAACTTGAAACCTGCGACAAAACGTCTCAGTGTCAAAGAAATGAAAGAAGTTTACAGTTCTAAAAGAGTCAACAGCCAAGGACAAGGAAAAACACACATGAAATTTACAATGTTTGTAATTTACAGGAACTTTTCAAGAAAAGCAGTCTCTGCGTCAGTGAGCACAATAGACTGCCTTCTAACGTACATGTTTCCTGCTTTCTTAATAAAACGGGCTTCAACTAATTTCTCTCTCTATTTTGTCTTTTCCACTCCTTGTTTTTTATGTTTTTTTGTGAAACGTTTCTGTGATATGGCTAAGTTGCAACATACAAAAGGGAGGGTTTGGGCGAATTGGTTTTTGAGGAAAGGAAATGGCGCAGTAATTGTCTCTCATATATCCTTGGACACCAGAACACTAGGGAAGGGAAGAAGGAAGGAGTGAAAGAAAAAGGAGAGAAAGAGGTGCCGAGGGCTCCGAATAATTTCAACTACCTGGGGATCTTTAACGTGCACTGGCATCCCACAGCACACAGGCGCCTTTTGCGTTTCGCCTCCATTGAAACGCGGCCATAGCGGTCGGGTTCGAATCCAGGTACTCCGGCTCAGTAGGTGAGCGCCCTAACCACTGAGCCACAACGGTGGGTAGGGTTTGGGCGAATAAACGTCAGTTGTAAGTTGGGGCCTGTCCCATTATCGACGTCTCTTTTGATGTCTCTCATCGACGTCTCTTTTGCGCAGTCCTCAGAATCAACTTGGCCTATGAACCAACTAGCACAAACCAATATTCTACTTGAGCATGACAGGCAGAAAGGGATGGACGCCAAGACAGTGTGGGGCTCCTCAGCATCTTTTGAAAGCTGTTGAGGTTCCACTCTAGGACAAAAAGATCCTGTACATAAAGCATACACAAAAGCCACCAACAGCACGCACCACTTTTCATCAAGGAAGTTGTCTGTAGCATTGCACATGCGATGCTTTGTTAATCCGCCACAAAGTCGACACATACCCTGCAGTGCCCAGGGTTCACCAATTAATGCTGCCACATTTAAAACAGGTACTTAGCAATGTTGCTCAAAACATGATTTGACATTATGTACACACTTTCATGAAGCAAAGCATCCTCTACGACACCACGAAAATTATGAATATGCTTTGCTATAGAAAGGCACGCACGGCACAAATACTGCTTGCTGAATGATGTCAAGGCCATGTGAGTATGTGAAGCAAATATGCACAGGATGTGTCAGCAGTTGGTTAATGCTCATTTCCAGCAAGCAAGGAGCAGAACTACAGTGGCATGTTTAAATCTCCACTAAAGAATGCTTGGAGAATATGATCCTCTGAAGAGAACAAAGCACCAAAAATTTACTGCTGGTGCTTAACGATATGTTATCTGCCTCACATATAGAGGCAGAAAGTCAAATTCTCTGCCAATCTGAAGGGATTCATTGAACAAATAACTCAGTGCCCTGCAGAAAACAAACGTCAGCACCTTACAGAGTCAATAGCTTTAGGAAACATGTACACAAAGACAGAAAAAAACTGAAAAAGACAACAGAAGCCACTAACCCCTTGGGACGCTTCCCATGAATGATGCGATCTGAGTCGGGCAGCTTGGGCACTGGTGGAACGAAAAAATAGGGCTCCACAGGTTCCAGGTCGTCCCCTCCATCCTCATAGAATGTTGGCTCAAGAAACCTCACAATAGTAAACAACCGCCCGTCGGAGGTGTCTTCTTGAAATTTCAATGCCAAGGGAAGGCGGAAGTGACCTGCTTCCTGTGCAAAGCACCTCACAACAATGCGGTAAGCTGTGCCAGGTGCAATGAGTACCTTCAAAATGAAAAAATGAAAAAAAAGGCCCAAAGTTAGCATCTGGTGTACACAAAAGAGACTTGTAGACCTCGCCTGCACTGCCATTCGTGGTGAATTCCCCAGTGTCCGAACTACAAGGCGTTAGAGGCACGAGCTCAAATGCTGCAAGCATTCACGCTGCTCTTGGTATGAAACGACATTGTAGCTGATAAATAAGAACTGCAGTGGCAAAAAAAAAAAAAAAACTTCCGTAAGTGAAGTTGTGCCCTAAAAATGTGATGGGGCAAGTCTATTGACACTACCAAGAGTCATACTTTGCTGGTCATTTTTATACACGCCGACACTCTGTAGCAGAGGCCATGTGACACTCTCTCACTAGTAGAGATTCTCTGGCCCTACCAATTAGTGGGCGTGCGTGGCAACAGCTCACGCCACCCAAGCCAGCACTTTATTCCATGGACATTTAGCTTTTACATTGATCACCCCTCAATCTTACAATCTGATTTTGCAATCGCTTTTTAAGAGCGTGAGCTCTTATTCATCGTGGGGTTTCGAGATTTCGTGGGGTTTGCTGCCACCCTGAGATCACGGTGCCATCTGTGGCAGCAACTAGAAAACAGCACATCTCGCATTGAGACTTGTAGCGCCATCTACAATATTTTACATTCGTTCCACTATATGTACTCCGACAACAAGGGGCACCCATCCGGGGACAGTTGTGCACCGAATTTGGTAGGCAAATAAAACGCTATGGGTTGTGGTATAGAAATAAAACCACAATTAAATAATAGGTATATGGTGTATACATACAATTGCTAGTTGAACCGTTACCATATCGCACTGCAAGCCGAATTCTAGGCCCACCTTGACCCCCCAAACGAAGCAATTCGGTTTGGGACGTATCTTGTGAAGGTGTAACTCGACAACGGATAATTTCTCTGATAGATGGCGCTAGGCGTCAATCGCTCCGCTAGGTGGAAAAGTTATGTTACTTTTCCGAACCGCACAAGGTTTTCTTCACTGGCCCCGCTGGATGCGGAAAGACTTATTTTACGCATGGTCAATAAAGCTAATGCTCGTTACTTCAACGTCTTCCAGACAGTGGCGGCCTTTTTGTTCTGCTGCTGCATGGCCTCTAGTGGATGGGGGCTCACAAGTGGGAGATGAATTTTTACCAGTAGGTGCCCGAAGATGCACCCAACGGAGGGTGCTCCGGAGGGGGTATCTTCTGGGCCTGAAAGGTGCTCCGATCTGCTAAAGGTGCTGAAGGGTGGCAGCCTCACATAGACATACAGGCCACACCTTTTCTGCCAAAAAAGGACTACTCTACTAACTCAGTAAAACATGAACACAAATACTTGTTCCTAAGGCACAATGCAACTTTTTACAGAGTGGGTTTCTCTTAGCACATGAGAAATACATTCAGCCCCCAAAGTTTTGTGTACCTTTTTGCTTTTCTGCAGTTTACTACCTTAAAAGAGAGAAACCACGACAGCCCCATTCATTCACGTCATCAAAGTATAGTCATCCACACAGCTGTCTACAGCACTCGAACGGCGAACTTTGTTTTGCATTTATAATAATCGCCGCTGGCTGGTGGGCCCAATGCAGCTTTTAAAAGCATGATTAGTTAAACATGATCCATGGGAATGTACATGAACCATATGGACAGGTTTCGCGTCCTAGGTCATTGGCAAATGACACCAGTGTACTCCCCGGTGCGCCGTTCGAACACTCTAGACAGGTGTGTGGACAACTGTACAAATGACCAAGGCATGACTGTATGCAGCGCAGTGGCAAAACAATGTGCCATTGGCCCTTGGGCTTCCCTGATAATTATAATGCTACAGCTAAACACCAAGAAAGTGTTATGTCCCATTTTTATTCAGTAAGTTATCTGAGCAGGACATATGCTTTAATTCAGTTACAAGTGCGAAGCGAGCACTAAAGAACATCTGTTCTTTTATGACTGCTGTAAATTCTGTTCGTGACGAAGTCGATGCCATTGCTGCCTGTTTTTTTGTATATATTTTTAGTCTGATGTCTGCCAAACTATTAGAGCTTGTGTACTACATGTGTGCATAGCTATTTCATGCCGTGTCATTGAAAATGATTTATTATGAGCAAGTTGTATTCACACATTTTGTAAAATTTTGCATCAAGTTCTATTTTTTAACTTGTTGCATGAAAGACCACTTATGTATACTGCCGGCTGTCAGTGCCGCACACAAGCCCAACGTGCTTAATTAACCGGCACAGGAATTGTGAAACTGTAAATCAGTGACAATAAAGCAATTACGATCACAAGACCAACGAATGTCAAAATGTAGAAAATACAAATGGCACATCTGCAAAAAGGTCACAGCACTATGTTGGTGATACCATGTGCATATCACAGCAGACAATGACAGTGGCACAACTTGTCTGAACGAAGACACGCATGTATAGACACATGTAGAGTATGTTACGCTTTCACAAAACAGTAGAAATGGCAAATTGGGTAATCCACCTTGCCTATTTAACACCTAGAGATAGCCACAGTCTTGAATGGACTTGGACCTGACAAAGCTCAATGCACTGTTTTGAAACTGTTCACACTGCAGTTCTGATAACGTTGCATTCCAGGCACAACATATTATATTTTTCATTTGTATCACTAATTGCACTGCCAAAATATACCAACAAGTTTCCTTATATACAGACTTCTATTAGAGCACAGAATTTCTGTAGCAAGAGCCGCGGGTAGTATAGTAATGGCGCACAAAGCTTGACAGTTCAAACCTCGAAAAATGATTAAGCTAGAGCGGTCCGTCACGGCTCAAAGCAACTGTACTTCATTGAAAGGCACCATCATGTAAATGTGATGGTGCCACAGTCCTTTCTAGTCCCCTTTTTCTGTCAGCATGACCCTTTGCTTTTCTTTCGTTGTCCCAATAGAATATAATTCAAAGTTTGTGACGATAAATTTAAGTACTACTTTTGGTGGTAGGCAAGTAGACCCACACTATTTTCGTAAGACATTTTTTGCAGAAGGAACCTATAAGAACCTCTGCACAAATTTAAATCACACTGCTTACGGTATTACATTATGATATTTATGGTCAACTGAAACTGAAGTCAAACTAAATCAGAACAAAGGATTCATTATTATTCATTATTATTGAACTCCTGTACTGAATGTACTATGCAATTTTCTTTTGCAAATATGGCAATCCAAAGAAGGGCAGTCATTCATGTTATAAAATATATTAAAGGTCAGTCACTTCCATATTTGTGTGGAAGCTCAATGCTTTACTTTAAAATGGCAAGGAATATGGGAGCTTAATCGCTTTATCTTTTTTTTGTTGGAAAATGTACAGCCACGGCAATGTTTAGATGTATGGGGTTTACTGTACTAAAGCAGCTAGAGCTATGAGGGGCACTGTAGTGAACGGCTCTATATAATTTCGACCACCTTGGGTTCTTTAATGTGCCCTTGCATCGCACAGTACACGGGCCTCAAGCATTTCGCCTTCGTCGAAATGTGACCGCTGTGGCCAGGATCGAACCCGCGTCTTTCAAGTCAGCAGCTGAGCACTATAACCACCAAGCCACTGCGGCAGCTGCCACCACAAGGTGTACACCTTAATGGGGCTCGGTGACAGTAATCAAGCATGCGGTTTTATTCTTTGTATGCACAGTATGGGATATTGTGATGCCTGAATGGCCAAGGAAATCAACAAAATCTCAATATCTAATACATTAATCAACTCCAGAAATGCTCATTTTATAACGATGGTGTCGAAATGTAGTGCTGCAATTCGGCAACGAAAATAAGGTGGTCGCCAGATTGGGTGATGCCCTTTTGGTTGGTTGGGAGTCCAGTTTGAACTTAGCTTCTTTATACTCAGGAAATGGATCCAAATTATGATCTCTTAAGTGTTGTAAGCATTTCGAATGAGAAAAAAACTGAAAAGAAGCAGTAAAAGCATGCAACTAATAAGACCAATGCCAGGGGGGACAATTTCAATTGCACTTCAAATTATCGAGAAGGCGAGCGTAAATGTTCAAACTGCTGACACAGAGAAGCCAGCGAAAAGAAAAAAACATCTTGCACAGTAGCGTGGCCAAAGCATAGCAGTGGGGGAAACCAGTAATAGCTTTCCAATCCTACCAACACCTTAAAAATTACAAGGAAACGTTACCATCAAGGTAACGTTACCATAAAGGCGGAGCTTAAATGTACCCTCCAGTTTTTAAACCAAGAGAAGCCTTTTCAGATATAAACAAAAATCACACATTTCTATACCAGAGTAAACGGTGATCACAGTTTAATAGATTAAGAGGTAGCCTGAATACAAGGGAATGAGATCACTGACAGAGGAAGGTGGGAGCTGGAGGGACTGGCTGACAAAGTTTTAGTTGAAAGCTACTTGGCTTTGATTACATCAGCTCATGATATTTGCCTATGACCACTAAATACTTTATAATTGAATTTCTTCTCTCACACTGTTTCAGTTTCAACAGCTGAACAATGGCTGTCAAAAGTCAGTGTAGGTCATGCGAGGCATGAAAAAACTGGAATATAATCACTGCTTTTTTATTTGCTGTCATTCCAGCTCTTGAGGCAGCCTGGCTTTAGCATTGTAGTGAATTAAGATGATGAAGCAGCAATTTTATCACAATTTCTTCATGTCTAACATGACCTATACTGAGCTTTGATGTCGCAGTCATCACACAGCTTTTGGTATTGAAACCGCAACTGCAAGAGAGGAGAATTCCAACTATGAATCGTTCACCAGTCGTAGGCAAATACCATGAGACATTCATACTAATGTCTTAGGCACCATTACAAAGAAAAAAGCATGCAACCAAAAATTTTGTGTCTATACTTCTTTCACGATGTACAGAATGGCAGTAATGCTGTCATCATATTATCAGTAATTTATTTTGTTCTGTCATTTCAGATTGTTAAGGACGAGCAATTAAATTCAACAAAGCTCAAAAATTGCAGACATGATGCCATGGTTTATCGTGCAATTCTCAATTATTTCGTAATCCTCGCATGCGTGCTGAACTGCTCTTTGGGTGTTTTATTAAAGAAGTATAGACACCTAATTGTTTGGTGCACGTTTTCTTCTTTGTAATGTTGCATAAGGCATTAGTATAGATGGATTACCACGTGGCATTCGCCTACCACAGCTAAATAATTTATATTCAAGTTTCTCTCTCAAGCCGTTTCAGTTTTGGCTTCGACAGCCAAACAATGGCTGTGACATCAAAGTTGCTTATAGATTCACTACAATGCTAAAGCCAGCTTGTCTCAATAGCTGGAGTGACAACAAATGCAGAAGCAGTTATATTGCAGTTCTAATTTGAAAGCATTACTAGTCCCATTACGAGGAAAGCCAGCGGCAAGTGTGTCTTAGCGTGTGTACTCGCAGAGAGTACAGAAAATCCCAGCGATGGCTAGAAAAATAGGGTGACTTCATCAAGCAGCTGCAGGATGCACACAGCAAGCCGACCATCGCCACTTTAGACAATCCTATACAAGACGTTCATTTATATATACTCGCCATTGGCTGACCTCAATATGGCGCCAGATTTCCAGACTACATTCCTACCAAAATTGTGGCACAACCGTTTGCCACACAGTATACCGGGTGGTGTCATACGATTTCTCATTGCACATAGCTTATATGTGATAGCCAGGTCGGAGGCTAGCTTGTGAGAGGAATTCAAGCCAACAACATATGCACCTTCAATTGCATACCTTCCCAGACTCTTTGCCCCTTCCCTTAAGGTGTGGTTCAGATGTCCACCTAGATGTGAGAAAGTTACCGTTTCCTTTCCTCAAAACCAATTTTATATCAACATTGTGATGTAACCATTCCTCATACAGTGTTCCCGGGTGGTGTCATGCACGCGTGCATGTGTGTGTGTTTGTGTCTGCCGAATTTTGCACGCCTCATGTGACCTAAACACAACTTTGACGTCACAGAGCAGTTGAAACCAAAGCAGCGTGAAAGAAAATTTTTATTATAAATTATTATAAAGCAGTCGTAGAAAATACCATGTGGTCATCCACATATAGTAAAGTCTTACTCATCACTGCAAAGAAAACATGCCGCCATAATCAGGTGCCTATATTTCTTTAATGAATCCAGATAAGAATATAGCCCTGCTAGATTGTAACAATTGAGAAAAGTTATATATTTTTTATTTCTGACAGTTCATCATTCCGACCGAAATGAAAATAAGATAGAACAAAAACGGTTAGTACAATGTATTCTCTCTGAAGGGAATGTGTGCATGACAAAGAATACAACAAGTCTGAAATGATACGAGCAAAACAAATTAATAATAACAGCATGACCGCCATTCTGCACTTTGTGAACTAAGGTTGAAAAAAAGAGTGGATTAATTAGTGATGTGCGCACATGCCGCCAGAATCCACCATATCTTGGAGCAATCCAAGAGCGATGCATAGAGCCGCTAAAAAATGTCTAGATGTGGCATCAGATGTTTGCATTCAGCAAGAATAACAGCCTATAGCTGCTGCTTTGTCTGAAGCTTGCGTTTCATATAGTTTGCATTTCAAAATTCTCCCCAACATTTTCTCCTACAAGAGGTCCAACATGCATGGCACAATCACCTTCGATGAGTCATACTGTGAAACTAGGAAAACAATTAAAGGTAAGCTAGTGAAACTTATGGCAGAGAGGAAACATGAAGGGCAGAAAAAGAATGTGAAAAGAATTGTGCATACAAGAGCATTGCAAAGCACAAGGCAGGCTTGCAACCTTTTTATTTTTTGTCATCTGAGATCCACCCATCCATCCATATTTCCCTGACAAAGTGTGCCCTCCTTCCAGGTTAACGTGACATTTTTGTTATAACATTGTGCATTCACCTTTACAACTATCACAAACCCCTTGCGTCTGCCACCATCATCCCACTACCAAATCAAACAATGATAAACACTAATCTCTTTTCTAAAATAAAATGATAAAAGCAATTAATATGGTGCCCATGTGTACTTAGACAAAACAAAAATCACAAAATTACCTGACCCTGTCCCGAGCACACACCATCCTCATCTTTAAGTGCAAACACTGTTGTTGGGTGAAGGAAGGTGCAATACTGCAGAAACACGCTGGATGCGGCTTCTGGAGCCACAGTCACAAGCAGCGTCACCTTGACCTCCTGGTTTTGTCGTGCACGAAAGGAGATCGATGGTATACAGTCCTCAGTCTCTTGGCACAACACCTTGACATTTCTTTTGTCCTTCACAAGAACGTCCCTGGAAGAGCAGAAAACTAGTCATTTAGAATTTACAGCACGTCAAAGTGGGTCAAAAAAGTGTAAGAGGTTTATGGTAAAATTCCCGCTTTTAAACAGTACAGACCAAATGAAACCAACGTATGCCAACTGCCGATTTAGCCAGCTTTGTGGCTTTCACTAGGGTTGGATGGTGTACGGATACAACGCTAAAGGGATAACTCATGATGAATATGTATGGCAACAGCGATGCAAAAGGATCAAGCACATGTCAAGTATCAATATTCTGCATAGCCAGGCTCCTGCTCCTTTTCGTTTTCAGAGTCTGAACGCTTCTTGGAGTCACTTCATGCAAACTCTTTAACCATTCCAAGGCCTCCCTGAGGGAGCTGCATCTCTCCACCCCTTCCCAGTAGGAGACCATGCTACTCAGCTCCGACGCGGACATCCAGATCCAGGCAGTGCACCGAGTCCAAGAGGTCACCCATTTAGCCGAGAGAAGCATTCTATGGCATGCATAAAACTGTGCAACACGCTCTATGGGCAGACAACTTAAAAGCAATAGCATTTTCTGCCTTTCGTGGTGCTAATTAAACCTGCACTTCAAAGGCAAGATAAACCTGCATGCGTCCCTTCTAGATTCTAAGCTCGAGGAGCGGATAATACACTTAATTAAAATTCAGGTGTGGGCAAGTCAGTTACTATTCATGAAAATTTAGGACAGCACAATAAAACAGGGACGATGAAGAAAAACACGCAAACGGCTGCACTAGTGCTATAGCTGTCCTGTTGTGCTTTTTCATTGTCATATTCTTGTGCTGCTTAAACTTGAAGCCCAATCAAGGATCACATTGAAAAGCCTGTGGCCAAGACTATGATAGTTTGCAGCCCGATTTCCGACCCAATGATTTCTTCTAAAGAACCAGAGGTGAGCGATGATAGGTGATATTGGCTGACAAACTGTGAACCACCCTTGAGCGGAACATTTTTCAGTGGCGACCACTTGGTTGTATATGTAGGCTGTAAGAAATGAAAAACATCTGCTTCCTGTGAGATTCATGTATGCAATGCTTGCAGTCAATTCAGAGTGTGTACTGAACTTTACCCGAGATCTGGAGCCACATCTGCTCTTGCTACCAAGGCATAGTAGGATTTGTGGTCTCGATGAAGTAGAAGCACGGTTTCTCTTTAAAACCAGAGCTACCTCATTTGTCAAGTGACCACTGCTGCAAAAAATTTCCATTAGCGCTTGCTCACGATGTACGTCAGCAAAATTGTTGCCAAACTGTAATGCTCCAAAAGAAATCGGTGGGGGCGAAATGTGCGCTGCAGATCGTTGCTGCTACTTTGTATTCTTGCATCTAGACCATAATTTTTTTATTTCTGCTTGTCTAAGCAGCCAGACGCAATGGAGTATATGCTGATGTGAGGTGGAAAATGGGGACAATGGTTTGGCACATATGTACGCACATGAATGCATGCAATGACATCTTGAAATGCTAGTCCACAAATACCATGAACGGATAAAAGGAACATTTTTTCAGTATCAGTGATCGCTCTCCGCGCATGTGTTGACCATCTCCCCACCGCCCTGCTGCACCATGCCGTAAGCAGCTGAATATTTTACATACCAGGCCAGCCGTACCTGTGTCGTGGTTTCTATGTCCGTTCGATCTGCCCTGCACAATATGAGCTAGTTCATGGCAGTGCAGAAAAAGTGTCGCACTCAAGCAGCACCAGAACAGCGGTCCAGGTGCAGCGCGACACTAGTGACGAAAAGAAACAAACGAAGTGCATAAGTTGTGCAATACTTCTGCCTCTGGAGCACGGTCGTGGTTTTTAGGGTATCGGTTGTTTGCTGTACACGTTTTTCTTCATGCTGTATAGAAAAAGAAAACATGAACTGCGGCTTACTACCAATAGTCAGAGGCGAAGAGGAATTTTGATTTCAAGAATCTTTTCCACCTCTCATGAGGCAAGTTTGACACTCTTGTTGGTTCCTTTCGAGTCACCGTTTTTCTCACATGCCATTATAGGCCATCACAGATGAGGGCAGAGAAGACATGCCCAGTCATTATATGCTATCTTGGGACCCAGTGCATCATGTATTCGCTGGGTGACTGCTTCATGTGGCGGTGCTGTCCTTGCATACTTTCATTCAGTGAGTCCGTCATCTGCTGCCATGATATGCAGTCTGCTGCATGCTGCACGAAATCGGCATGCATTGGCAGCCGAGAAGTGCAGCTTCGCTGAACTAGGTCTGCGGGACATCTGCACTTGCTTGTAAAAAATGGCGAAGTGCAGCACGAAGGGAACTAGTTCAGGTAGTGCAGGCGAATCGAACGGATCTAATACACCTGCCTGCAGCACTGAAAGCTTCCTCGCCTAAGGCAGCAAACTTGCACGAACGTTTTAATGCAGCTTCATGCAGCACAGTATAAGGCTATAGCGTGGCCGCCAGATCAAAAATATCAAAGCGTATGCCCCATGTGCGAGGACAAACGGCCTTATAACATACTACATGGGGCTGTCAAAACATAACGGCAGTGGCCAAAATACAGAATGCTACAACGGAGCAGTGCGAAGGCACCGAACTTGCAAACTAGAGCAGTGAAGGCTGATCGACCGCATATCAAGATCGCAGCTGCAGGGGGCCCAGGACTAAGCTGAAGCTTCTATTACACTTGCGCAAACTATTGTTCATTACGTCCGCTTTCGGCCGTTTAGAGCGCGCGCGGAGTCTGGAGAAGCGACAGCGCCGGCGCAGCACTCTGATGTCCACCGTAGCAAGGAATACTGCCGCAAGCAACAGATGAGCTGCTTTCAAGCTGTAGCAGAACATTGGCAAGAGCCGGGTCACTCTGGCAGCGGCGAAAATGAACTGTGCCCAGAGAATCGGAGCCCGGCTGCCAAAATGTATTTGACCAACGAAATCGCAACATGAGAGTTTTAAAAGCGCAAAACTTACTCGTTCCGCCAGAGGTAGTTTTTCAAAAATTCGACGAAGTGTCTCTTCGATTCCAAATGTCTTTTTTCTCCTTCCCTGCTTAGGTAGGTGTAATTACACAAGCCGCACATACTGCTCGTCTGACTCATTGTCACAGTACACCTGTCGTGTCCGTGCCGCACTAACTCTTTCTGAGGAACCAAACCGATGCATGCGTCACTGTGATAGCGTGCCTAAGCAGCCAAGAATGTGCATGATTGCCATAACTTGGATAAACAAGCTCACATGAGAACGGCAAAGTTTACCGTTAAATCAGAATCTCTGCAAAGACGTGTGGCCGTAGGCAGCTAGACGCGCTAACCTCCATTCCCTGCAACAAATGTTAAACTGGCAAACTGCTATACCCTGTTAGGCACCCATACGCTCATCTAATCGCCTACGCCGTCACAGCAAAGTACAGTGAACCTTTGCTGCAGACGCTGGCTGTAGTTTCGAATTGGTGGATCGGTGTGGATTGGATTTGTGATAACAAAAATAACAGCTCAATCACCGAGGTAATGAATGCTTGCCTTCTTGGCTCCATGCTTAGTGTGTGGGAAAACTTTAAAACTGAGAAGTTGGAAGTTTACATACGCTGCTCTCTGCTCTCGACCGCCGAGGCAAGCTTCTACTTGTTTTTTTTTTATAGTTGACAGACAATTATCATCATCATTGTCAGTCAGCAGCTGCTTTGCGGTGAGCGGCGTTCCCTGTTAGCTTGAGCAATGATGATTCACAATTTGTACATATTCAGCCGTAATGGGGCATTCTTGTACTACGACGAGTGGAAGAGGAGCAAGAGTTCTGGCATGTCGAGGGAAGAGGTCAGTTTAATCGTGACTGCAGTGTTCTTTGCGGTGAGCTTATTGATGTGACTTTGCTGCAGGAGGCGAAACTGATGTATGGAATGATCTACTCCCTCAAATCTTTCGTGGCCAAGATCGCCCCCACGGACTGGTGAGCGCAGTCAACCTGCGTGGCGTTTCTTCTACCTGACCTCATGTCCCTCCCGCAGCAACGACGGCTTCCTGAACTTCAAGACGAACAAATACAAGCTCAACTTCTACGAGACCGCGTCGGGCCTGAAGTTCGTCATGAACACGGACACCAACGCCAGCAACGTGCGAGAGCTTCTACACGACCTTTATCATCAGGTACGCACACGCCTTCCCCTGCGAGTGACATTAGCTTCTCCCGGCCTTTAGAAGTCGAAATATTATTCAAAGCGCAGTGTCCGGCTCGAGCTCTGCCGCTGCCACTTCCCCCGGGTGGCAGTCGACAAACAGCAGTTCTTACTAAAAGGAGCGTTTATTCAGGAGCAGCAGCCGGTCGTATGCTTTCTGCTCAACGATGCTACCTAGCACCGAGAAATCCAATGCAAAAGTATAATGCTCTTTCGAATATTCCGCGGCTATGGATGGTTAGCGAGCTGCGCATCGATTTTTATAATCTTTAAGCAGCAAGATTATAATGTGAGGAAATTACATGGTAGTGGCAAGAAACCTTTTGGTGTGTATGTGTCTGGCCTGTAGGGCAGAGTGCAGTGTGGCATGAAAGTTGCCATCTGTACAGCACATGCCACATGTAAACGAAATACCAACCAGCAAGAGCAGCGCCTAATGTGATCTTATTCCACTGCAGGTCTATGTGGAGTATGTTGTCAAGAATCCCGAGTGCCAGCTTGGGAAACCAATCACAAGCGAGCTGTTCAAGGAGCAGCTCAATGCCTTCATTATGAAATCCCCTTTGTACAAGTGAAAACACGCATTTTATTCACATGTGCCTCTTTGTCAGTGGAGGCTAGCCCTTGAGCGGCTGCGCATAGCAAACACCTTAATGGTGCCGCCAAAGTCTGCACTGATGATCACATAATTGCCAGTAGAGGGGCTCTCAGGAGCTGGGGCTTCATCCACCTGCTGCAGAACCAAATCTGGTTTCGGTGCAAACACTGCTGCTGTCACTACTGCATTGTGAGCTGCAAAAATATCCACAGAAGGATGTTACGAGGTTGTTTGCTCGGGTTAGTTGCGCATGCTTGAAATAAGTGGAAGAAACAGTACATATACAACAGAACCAATGAAAGAAACATAAAACATGCACACATTGTGTTTTTCATTCATTCCAACCTTCCTGCCCTGCTATTTCCCATTCCAAATAGGAGTAAAAGGAACCCAAGTGGTCGAAACCACTCAACTGCGTGTACTACTGAAACTCTCCCTCCTTTTTTTCACTCACCCCTCTCCTTGCAGTGTGGTCTAGGTGTCCATCATGAGTATTACAGTTAATGCTTAAAGGGTAATGAAGGGTAGAAGACAAAATTCTGCAAACACACGTCATTACAACTATGTGAATAGAATAATTTCTGGAGGAATATTACAGGCACAACAGACCACACCGTGCCACGCGCTCTGCCCCAAGTTGCTGTGGGAAAGATTTTGCAACACGCTCTACAAGTCCAAATCCATCACAAAGCTATCGATCTTGTGAGGCAGACACCGAAGATGATACCTTTGATGCTTTCCCAGTAGGTGTTTCGGTCCCGCCGTGCTGAAGAAAACTTGTAGTCGTGATAGGTTTTCCAGATGTAGATAAACTGGTTCTCCGAGCCACTGATGACATACCGCCCGTCATGACTGCACACATCAGAATTTTCATTTGTCTGACTGCCACAGCACTTGTCTGCACTGGCTGTACCTGAATGATCCTTTGATTTGGCTGCTGAGGTTGACATAGCCCTTGTACTTGCATGAGAGTGACAGGTCCCGAAGGTCATACAGACGAATGCGAGAGTCATTTGATGTCACAAGGATCTGCATGGTGAAATGTCAGCATAACGTCTCTGCAGGTACTGAGAAGCACAGCGGAAGCTATGCCACTTGTTGGCTATGTCAGCGAAATCAAATAAAACTAAATGGTGGCTGAGTGAAGACGATAACCCCACCTTGTCTTCTCCAGGCATAGGTTCAATGCCTGTAATCTTGCGGCCCTGAGCATTCTTCCCTCGAGTTGAGCGCACATGAATCTGGGTGTAGTACTTGAGCTGCTGCATGAAAATGAAACAAAAAAAGAAAACCCAATCAGGGGTGTGTACCCCCCTCCACTTTTCAGCCTTGCCTACCTCAGTGTTGTAGAAAACGCAGCGCCCGTCGTAGGAACCGACCACAGCAAACTTGCCCTTCTGGCAGAAGTTGGCAGCGGTTATGAGCTTGGTCTGGCCATCCAGCTCATTCCAAAGGGCCACTTTCTTGTCTGGAATGTTCCAAAGCCTCAGCTTGCCATCAAGGGAGCCACTCAGGAAATAGCGGTCATCCTGCAATGAACGCCACGATGCTTAATACACACCCGATGCCTGTGCCTGAGACCTTACCCTAGGATGGAAAGCAATGGCCGTGACGAAGTCGACATGCTGGAAGCAGCAGAGACAGTTACGGCTACTGATATGCCAAAGCCGCACAGTCTTGTCCATGGATGAGGACAGAATGAAGTTGTTCTGCACAAAGAACAAACTTCTTAGGGCAGTCACATGTCCAATTTGCCATTCCTCCTTAGCCTCGGCTAATAAAAGCCTTGTGACCACACGGAACCTATTAGGGTCCCACAAGTGGCTTTTGCCCACTAAATTATTACCAAATGCCTTGCATGTCTACCACAACACATACCAATAGCGCCAGCCATTTGTCAAAGGTGACCTGTGCTTGGCTAGTATTTCTGCGATCCCATGATACCACATGAATTTTTAACACAACGGACTTCATAATGCACATCTTAGCCTACAAAGATCATCACGCAGCCATGTCAGGTGGAAACTTGATTGCGTACCCGTGACCATGACACGTCCAGGAGGTCAGCCGTGTGGCCAGCATATTTGCAGAAAGACCGAAAAGGTCCCTCCTCCTCCTCCTCTTCCACCTCCTGGGGTGGGCCCATTGCTTCCGGGTTCTCACTCTTGCCGGCTGCAACACACACCATGCAACGGAATGAACCTGGGCAAGCTAAGGAGCGTGCCATGGGGCCAATGATGGACACAGGCAATCAGCAATAGGCACAGTGCAGAGTTCCTCTGAAGTTCAAAACCTTTATAGATTGTATCTAACTTTAAAAGAGAGGTTCTACCTAATTCATCCAAGAGTTATGTAAAGGACCTTTTAATTCGGAAAAAAAAGTTAGTTTCCATACAATGTTGTACATATTTGGGCATGCCATGCTTAATCCAAATCATGGCGTTCAGACAGGCTGCTGATCCTTTTGGCTAATCCAAAGGGGCAATACAGACCTTTCCAATAAGGGCCCCTTGGGCGTCGCCATATTGCTTTCTGGGCTCTTATGTGCACCCGGCGCTAGCATGGTGGAAGCCGCAGCGGAACCGGTTTGCAGCAGTCCGGAGAGGAGGCGTTTCGACATCCTCCTTGCCCGACGGAAAGGTCTATAGCATTAAAATTTCATAGGGGCCCATGAACTATAAGGAATTTTGGGTGACGTGCAACTTGCAGCTTACCTGCATGAAGCATATTATTAGAACAACTTTAATTTTGGCTGGCTAGCAAATAACATGCATAAGGCTTTTATCCATTGCACAGTCAGCCTTTGTAGTTCGCCAACTTGTATCCTGCAAAATTTTGCTTCAGTACTGTCTATATCAGTATTAAGATGAGCAAACCACAAACAGAGAACACCAGCCATTCACCTGGAATGTGAATCCAAGTACTACAGCAGACTAGCTCTGTACGTCATTTAGAGGCCATTTGACTCCAGGCCTAATAGCAAATTCAGAGAAAGCATGCAACATTTTTCTTGCATATAACTGGGTTATGCATTCTCTGAAAAATAGTGGATTCAAGTATGCTATAATGCACTTCTGTTTTACATATGCACCTTTCACACTGTGTGCAGCTGATCTGTAATGCAGTAGTGTTATTAATGGTAGTGCGCAACCAGAAAAACGGAGTCGCAAGTGGTAACTAGCTACTTTCCAAGAGCCGAGCTTTACAGTAACAGAACATGGCCACCCATTGCTTCTTCAATGCGCAAAAATATCAGCAAAAAATAAAATTTCCACACACATAACCCAAGGTCACCATGCAATTCAGCCAATTTACCCTTTGCTATGGACAGTACCCAGGTCACATACCGCAGGCCCATCAAACAGTTGCCTTTGCAAAGAAGACAAATGTCTACAGCTTACCTTCCTGCCGATACTTGTTACGCATGTCATCGAAGTGCTGGTAGGCACTTCGCAAGACCCAAATGCGCAGAATAGTGTCCTGACCGGCTGTGGCCTTGAATGAGAAAAAAAGCCTCTCAGAAGCAGTAAAAAAAATGTTCCACTGAAGGCTAGGATGTCTTAATGCCTAACGAACTGAAAAGGACAACACAATAAAAACAGTGGTTTCAGAAAACAAAATACGTCCCTTAGCGAGGGGGATCATCACATTTTAGACGTCAAAACTTGGTGGTGCTGATTTGTTGTGACAAAACTGAGTCCTTGCTGACACTTATTTTGCTCACTCTTGTTTGTTCATCAGCGTGCAGTATGAATGCTCATAAGGACTGCATTCCTGACTTGCTGTCTTCCCAAAAACAGCTGATGAAGAAAGATGATTTCAACCAAGGCCCCCAATTTTTTGCACTGGAAAATTCTAAATTCTGTGGATGCAGAATAAAGAATGTGCGAAATTCTGCAGGAAGCATAAGACCCATGAAAGGAATATGAAAGTTTATTTTTTGAGCACATGCCTTGCATGCTGCAGAGGTCAATTTTCTAAAATTTGAAGGTTGCTGCTGTAACTCATCTCCAAATAATGTTTCATGTTATCTTCACTTAAAAATGCTGCGCTTGTTTGATACTGGATCTCCATAACGACTGAATGATCCCTCTGCACCGAAAGAGTTTATAGTGATAGACAAATATTTGAGAGTGATGGAAGAGTCTTGGGGTCACTTCCATTCCAGCCAAGGAAGACAGAACGTCGAAACTTTCGCATTCTTCGTCTTGCTTATAAAGCAACTGTGCGAAGTCTCTGTCATTGGATTTCAGATTTTGTGCAGTTTTCAGATGTACTTGCCACTCAGGAGCTAGGACTAGCAATTCTTGACTATGTGCAGGCACGCTTGCAAACTCCAACCCTTTTCTGGTAGAAACCTGACCTGCAGCAGATCCTCCTTTGGCTGTGGTTGGCCTGGACATCTGGGATTTCATTGTAATTGTAATAATATTTCTTTTAAAATTTTCCTGAGGTTTTAAACCCACCCTCGTGTTATATTCTTGCAAATAATGTGAATCAGTCATTTTTTCACTGTTCTGCTGTAACCTGCTGATGCCCATAACAATTGTATCAAAAAATGAGAATTTGGCTATGAACACAAAATTCCATGAAAAATGCTTAAACCCATTATTTCTCACAGGATCGTGAGAAACCAGAGGCCTTAATTATGACAACAATAACCATCACAATCATATGATACGAGCAGTGAGAACTACATTTCACAGGACAACAAATGCCGTGAACAGAGCAAGCAGCAGCTAACCACAATCTTAAAATGGCAGCAGTCAAGCATGAGAGCCTGGTGAAACAGACAGCACTGTGGCATGTGGGACCATTTACTGTACAGCTTCACAGATTCCTTTAGCCTTTATCAGCGGCGAGTACAAAAAGCCTGTGCTCTATTTTTAACAGTACCTCAACGAATATGCAAAGCCCCTCACTGTTCATACCCCTGCCTTTGCAGATGCGGGTTACAAGGGGAACATAATGCAACAGCTTAGACCCTCCAGTCTGCTACAGAAAGCTGTGCTTAGAGTAGAACATTACCCGATTCTCTGACACACGAGTCCTTCTAGGCAAAAGTGACTCACCAGAAGGCGTCCACAGGCTGAAAACTTCATGGTCCACACTGCACCCTGCAAAAGAACACATGACAGCTTAGTATTCATGATAAGCAACATCTCTGGGACACTTTCTTGTGCAGTATGGCCTCACATCTTGCCTCCCTCTTTCACATCACCAACCACAAAAGGCAACTCTCTAAGGCTCTGTTAGCAACAGATATTGTCTGCAGGCATTTAGCTGCAACTTAATGATTCACTATGCGCACTTTTTGATTAGCTGTCTCCACTCATAGCCACTAGCCTGCAAGCAGTGTGCATGGCAGGCTGTCGCCTTTGCCCTGCAGTGGGTGTAGTAAGGCTGATGATGATGATGATGATGACAAAAATATGCAGTAAAACCTTGATATTTTGAGCGCAGTTAATTCGAAATCCCGGAAAATACGAAGTGTTTATGGGGCCCCATAATTCCTAACGTAAATTTAAGTGGACAGTTCAAAGCAGCGGCCTGCAACAGCCCAGTTAATTCGAAAACCTGGGGTGATATGCAGGAACGCCCCATCCCTATTTCACTGCAAACCGGTGAAGTGACCGTCTCTCAAAGCCACGTGGTGGCGCCACAGTGGTGCTGATGCTTGATATGTAAAGTGCCCCAGCGCAAGCACTACTCCCAGCAAAAAAAAAACAATCCATGGTATAGCTTGCGGGCTGGCAAAGCATGCGCCTGCAGAGGAGAAGACGTGCTTCATCGCAATGCAGCAGAGTATACCGGTTTCAATGCCACTATAAACACACTTTGTGAAGGCGTGGCTGGAAAGGAGGATGCTGTGTATGCATGCTTGTCGCTTCCCCCTAGCCTGACCGTGGTCAAGGCAGTGTCTTAATGGAGGCACTGGCACTGAAGCACCTCCCAGCGCTAGCAGCGTTACTAGAAGCTTCAGGGTGTGTCCCGTGACGCGACCATTCTTGCTCAGTTTCGACGACAGGTTGCCTGCGCACAGCACCAGTCTGCACCATTTGTTTGAGCGGTGTGCCATGGTTAGAGGATTAGGCTACAGGCATGTCTGATTGCTTTAAATACCGTCGCATATAAGTCAACCTTCAGAAAAGTGACCATCCGAAATTGAGGAATAGACTTGTAAGAGGAGCCAACCTATTAGCAAGGTCTAAGGTAGCTTTGTTTGAGCAGAGGGTAGTAAATGCCCCACAGTGCGCGGGTAGTACGCATACCCCACGTACCAGGGGTTATGGCATATTTTGAGTAAGCTAATTTTGGGAGCCAGTAAGGACTAAGGTCGACTCCTATACGACAATATATGGTAATCGCAAAGTTTTCCAATAAAGGTAGTGCATTCCCATAAAAAAAATTTTTTGCTTGGTCCCGTTTCATTTGCTGTGCTCGGGTTATTCGAAAACCCTGTTAATTCGAATATTTCTCGCGGTACAAACAACTCGGACTTGATGAAGTTTTACTGTAGTATGTGCAGCAACAAGGGAAACTTCCCTGTACTCAATTTCTCAAGTGAAATATTGACTCTGCAACATTGTGATTTCCCTTATTTTTTTAGAATCTGAAAGCACAGTGAAAACCAGGCTTACAATGTTCCTCAGAAGGAAGCTCAACGAGGCATGTAACTGAGTCTAAAATATGGCACTCTTTAGCACCCCACTGAAAAGGTGAAGGTGAAATGGAGGCTTTACCGTGTGCTCACTGGCAATGTCCTGCACAAGACGGACAGAGTCTAACTCGGGAGGGTTCCGATGGCTGGTCTTCACCTTGAGTGTTTCCTCCTCGCTGCCCTCCTCTTCACTCGGGCGAAGTCCTGCAGTTGTCAAGGTCCTTAGGACAATGACCTCAGTGCGCACATTCCTGTGTCGTGCAGAACAGTGTGCAGGCAAGTAGCAATACTAGCGAAATGTCTCTATTAATTTCTAGAAAAGGATAAGAAGAATGTAAGAAAAAGAAAAGGCTTGGCCTTTGAGCTTGTATGGTAGAGGGGAACTTTCTACATTAGTTAATGCAGGCTTGCATCCTCAGTGTAGGTAACTAAGTATTGATTAAAAGTGACATTCGTTGAGCCTGGCTTGAAAGATGTCATTTTATGGGCCGAGGCAAAATGCTGCTGTATGCAGCAAGAAAAACAATTTGCTGATGCAGCCCTTTGGAGTAGCACTTACTTCCTGTTTGCTAGTATTGCGCTGTGACGACAGCTACAGTCAATGCCGCTGCATTTCAATGATGGCAATGACCTGATGCATTACTGATCTTCTTGTTTTCACTCTTTATGGTCGCAGCCGCCCACATAGCTTCTAAGAAAAAGGTGTGTCACACATACTGACACCTTTGAAAAATGGCTAGTTGGGCAGAAAACTTGGGAGAGAGAGAAAGCGACACTTGGATTTGCACATACAGAAGCTATTCAGGAGGCAGGCCACTATAGCAAGGCACTGCTAGCCACAGTGAAAATTAGAAAATTAGAACAAGTGGTCACATGACAACTACCTCAGCATCTAAACAACTACCTTTCTCCCCACGGTGGGTGGCAGTGGTTTTGTCGGCCACCAGTTGGCCACCCACGCCTGTGATTACCTGCCCATGCAGAACTATCCTGCTGAGTAGAACTGCCCACTGTTGGCAGAAATTGCTGAGACTTCGACGTTGTGTTTAAGCGCAACCACATTACTGCTTGCACCAATGCCATGCCTTTGCTCACTTTTTGTTTCTAGCTTAGCATTCAGGCACCTGCACCCTCATGAGAATGAGGCAGAGAAGATGTGATTGTGCTTCTCACTCTTCCCATGCTCCATCACACATCAAGAGACTTCGCATAGGCGATGTTGTGGGAGATGCAGTGTTGCGGGATAGCTCCAAGGCTTTTGTTTCTTTCACCTGCTTTTTTTCTTGTCCCTGAGACTCTGAAGACCTTCTTGATACTAACTGACGACAATTGAGTAGGATAAGAGCAGTTGCCACGAAAACGGTGCAGGAGCACATGTGTGCCACAGATTTGCTTGCTCCGCACACACTACCTCCTTGCCACTGCCGCCCTTCTACCCACAGCTGCATGAAGAGCCATTGCAAGATGCTGAGGACGTTTTGCACACTTGGAGCTATCACGAGTGACAATCGCAGGAATCGCAAAGCCTCGGAAATTCTAGCGAAGTGTGTTGCCATTTGCAATAAATATAATATCAAAAGTTGCAGGCAGTGGTGTGCACTTTATAAGATGAGGGTTTATTTAAAGGAACTGGGATGACGGGAGCAGCGGTGAAAACAGTCCGACATCATCCAGGTCGAGCACCGATACATGGGGCGATAGCGATGCTGCGGAAGCACATGTTCATATTAGTCTTTGTAACGAATGTTCCTGTTCTTCTTTACAATCGCCCCCAGGGAGAAGAAGAGCCATCCTGGTGACTTACGGCACCGGTAAGATGGCGGGGTCGCAGTAAGGTTTGAGGCACTGTACATGAACTATCTTGCGTCCGCGGCGGCAAAGATCAGTAGACTGTGTGTAGTTGACAGGAGAGGTGCACTCCAGAACATGTTAGGGGCCATGATACTTGGCAAGAAATTTCGAGGACAGTTCAGGTGTACCTGACGGTGTCCAGAGCCACACAAGGGTTCCAGGAGAGAAGTGCGGTGTGATGTGATCGGTGTCATGGCGGGATTTTTGATGATACTGGGTGTCGGCTGTGAGTGAGCGGGCGACTTGGCGACAGGCAATCACCACTACGTACCCTAGTCGACAAATGTCCACTTCAAGAATTTCTGGGGAGAACTCTGGTTGTGCCTCACACTGACTGCAGCAGCAGTACCGTGGTCAGTCGTTATGCTTGACAAAACAGTCATGATGAGCACTCAAGTTACCATGAAACAGTGCTAAAAGCACTCCCTTCTGTCATAAAAGCTGCGTACCAAAAGGTGAAAGACAAAGCAAAGGAAAACATGTCAAAGCTGTGCATTTAAGGATGCCAGTAGCCACTGAAACCAAGGAAAGCATAGGGGAATTTGAAAAAAATTGTTGTTAATACGAAATTAGCAGTGTAATAATTTTTTTTACTTGAAAGACAATTGGTAAGAGAGTCATGCAAGGTCAGTTTAGCAGCAAAAAAAAAATTCACTCAACAACAAAGGAAAGAGCAGCTACACTGATCAAACCCGAAATGGTGAGGCGTCTGTGCACCCTGCTCACTTGACCACATCAGCGAAGTTTTCAGCAAAGCATGGGCTAAGTTGCAAACTGAGCCATGGCTTTCGAGAAGCCAGTGGTTATTACCACCACCAAGGCAGCAACTAAGGACTCACTTTCGTCAGCAGCTGACTTGATCCGGGTCACAGTCTGGCCCACCTTCTGGCCCACTTTTCGGCCAAGCATCCTTGTCAAGCGGCCTCTGCATAAAAGCCACGGTGATTTCAGGAATAAGAACCAAAACGGTTGTAAGCTAAGGAAGACAAAAAAAATCATTTACACACTCATTCACTTATCCATCTGTTCAGGACCAACAGCACTTTCTATGCAGTAATCCAGTTACTGTTTGCATAGGAATGACTATATGCCACAGTGCTTCTATCATTGTCAATGTCATCGACGCCACCATCATCACCATTTAGAGCTTCATAGTTATTTCTTGAATTTCCAAAGAAATAAATAATGAATGGTGTTTAGTTTATTGTGCAGCTCCCACCCACCACCCACCACACGCAAGCAATCAAGCGTAACAAAGGAACATGGTGTTCCATCACCTTCATGCCTGTTAGGTTTAAAAAAGCAGAAAACGCTGTCAAATGATGCATTCACTTCGTGAAATTTTGACAGCGGTTGACCTTGCATGCAATATATGCTACCAAATTCGTCATGAACATGTTTACTAAGCACTTTTCTGGGCACCTCAGTTATATGCATTTTGTGGAGCTTCAGTCAGACGTCAGAATTTTAGTTATATATGTTTTTACCCAGGTAGAAAAACTTCTTGAACCTTTTTGTAAATTTCAAATTTCTGATATGAACAATTTGTCTACACACATAGAAATACGCAACTCAAAGACACTGTTTTACTTTTAGCCAACATCAACCAACTACCACCCATTGCATGATAAAGGCCTCACCCAATGACCCCCAATTAACCCTGCCTTGCACAAGCCGCAGCCACCACATCCCTGCAAGCTTTCCATTCTCATGTGCCCACTTGACTCAGTTGCCATGTGCTATATCTGTCTTCTCTTGGATTCTATACTGTTACCCTAAGGCCCCAAGGTTATCAGTTCTCTGCATTACATGCCGTGCCCATGCCCATTTCCTTGGATTCCATTAACTTGCATTTTTTTTATTTGAAAACTGAAATAATTTCAATGAAACTATGTACAATGGTACTGAACCTATAGCCAAGGCAAGTGTCGGGTCCATCACAAAGATACCTTGCAAATGCAGCAGGTGGAGAGAACACTTTTCACATAAATAAATTCAAAATAATAAAATCACAACATACTCCTTGCACACAAATTTCATTAAAAATATGTCCGTATATACATTTGTTGTTCATGCAAACATTCTTTGCACATAACCTTAATAAAATCATTTCGGCCCAAGCTTTGCACATCCAACAGTCCTCAAAATTATAGGCTCAGCAAGAACATTTTGAGGGATTGTGAAATTACTTTTAACATCAATAGTTCCCAGATCCATTCTGCTCTCTTCATTTTCCTTTCCACAGCTCGCTGCACTGTCCTGAAATTGAATTGCAAACCCTTCACCTTTAGTGACCCGTTACTCATTCATCTGTTCTGATGTCGTCAAAAGAAGTCAAACTCCCCAGCATCATCCCTGCTTCCTCAAAGAGCGATCAGAAATGTAACCAGTGAAGTGGGGGTTCTTACGCTTTCCGGCGAAGGCTATCTGTGGAGTCGCCCGGGGGTCTGGTGCTTTCCTCATCTGAGGCACGGCCCACGTCTGATTGACTGACGTACTCAGATGTGATGCGCATGATGTGCAGAGCCAGTGGGTTGAGGCATCGCGGAAGTCGCTCCTCAGCCACACTCAGCGGTACCTTCTCGCCCGTGTCCAGGTTGAGCACTTCCACTTGTTCCAGGATTTCCTGCATGCCACTCACATTTATAAGCAGTCCCTGATGACCTTAATTTGCATCAACAATGAACATGTCCAAGCAGTCTCGTACTGGAATGCAATGCCTACAATTGGCTGAGGACCTTTGCAGAGAAAGATTTAATGACGACTCGAGTGGGGGGAGGAGGCGGGGGTAGCCCTTGCTATGCAAAAAATTTTCTATGGGGAAACCATGAAAAATTTCATTTTCCTAAAAAGAAAATTAAAGAAGTTCACTGTACAAACAGAGCTGCCCTGTCCACCAACTGCCCCCTTCAAGGGTCACCCATAAATCTGCCCCTGGACCATTGTGTTCCTTTGTTACTGTGGAGAAGACAGTAAAAAAAAAAAAACAATGAAAGAATAAGCAAAATCACGATGTTAAACAAACAGGTAGCAGAGGAGACGACACTATAATATATTATCTTATTGATCACAATAAAGGAAGATATCTTATATACATATTAAGAGAATACACTGCACCATCCTTGACATAAGTAACTGATAACATTTTATACATAGTGAAGCTTGCTAAGTCACTTTCAATTATGCACTTGCCTCTGCCTACAGCAAAGAAGACAGTTAACAGCTGCTGTGACCAAAAAACCAGGCTTTACAGCACAGGTTCTAGCTCTTACAGCAGGCAATGCAAAATGAGAAGCTTGAAAATTATTTGTAGCAGCTAACATAAACCAAATTTGTTGTAGAATGTGGAAAACTTTTGTATTTACAGGAAAAAGGCAGTGTAAACTCTTGAGGCAAACTGGTAAAATTGTGTACAAAAAGAGCAAATTATCTCCTACAAGCACAGCCAGTGTTGACCATTTCTTTTAGAGAACATGCTGCAAGCTTGCGAGGTCACCTGGATGCTCCTGCCCAAGCCTCGAAAATGCGTGATCACCCTGGACATTTCTTCTGCACACCAATTATGAATACTATACGTTTGGCAACTCTCTACTTAACTAACATATTCAAGAGACAAAGAGTGACTGACCATGACATAAACAATGTCGACAAAGACAAAGTAGAAGCAATGCATGTCATTTGGTTCCTTTAACACTTTTAAGAAACCCGTATAAATAATTACCGGTTTAAAACACATTCGTGTTAAGTAGAACACCACGCAAACAATGCATACTAAGCTGAACAATACCGATACATTGGTGTTGACATTCTAATTTACCTTAAAAGAAGTTAAAGCTCATCTATATATTCTCTCATGCACAGACAATTGCTTAGCGATAATAATAATAATAACAGCAAAAACTGAAACTGAAAAGTTGCAGATCCTCATGCGACTGGGCAAAGACTTGGGAGAGTTACCGACAGCCCGGTTCACACAAAAGAAAACCTAAGTAGGATCAAAATCTCATATGACTACGGGTGTGCAAATATGCGGTCTATTCATGTGGTGGCCTGCATAATGCCTACAAACGGTCTCCAGAATTGGACGCAGCGGCATGGCTCAAGCAGCATGGGCAGGCTTAACAAACCCCGCCATGATGACCGATCTCAGAATTTATGACTTACAAGTAGCTCTCGCCCCTCTTATCTCCTGGGATGTGCAACTAGATTATTTGTTGTCGTTACCGGTAGGAAAAAGTAATTTTCTCACAGTTATACTAATTTTGTGTTGTGCGTTCCCTAGTGAAGACAAGTGAGGCGTTTTTTGACAGCTACAGTTATAATTCAAAACGTTATAACGCCGTACTGCGCCGCTATCACTAGTGATTAGCGAAGTCGCATTATTATTCCTTTCCTACGAATATTCGCGCAAGTACCGAATACTATTTATAAGATTATTCTAATCGTATTTGATTTGATTTTTCATTGCAGTATTCAGTTCAGTAGCAATGCTATACTATTCACATTCGATTAGGTTATGAAAAAGTAATATTTGCACACTGCTAAACATGGCATTTCTCTACTACACCCCCTCCCTCTTCCATTTTTTATTTACTTTGAATGAATTTCTTCAGGTCCAATTCAAGGAAAGATTGGTTTCTGGTTTCGGGGGGTGAACGTCCCAAAGCAACTGCTATGAAGGAGGCCGTAGTGAAGGGCTCCGGAAATTTTGACCACCTGGGGATCTTTAACGTGCACTGACATCGCACAGTACATAGGCCTCTAGAATTTCGCCTTCATCGAAATTCGACCGCCGCAGCCAGATCAAACCCACGTCTTTCGGGTCAGCAGCTGAGCACAATAACCACTGAGCCACCGCGATGGTGGCTAATTCGAGGAAAGAACCTTAATGGGCACCATCCAGAACAAAAATGTCATGACACACAAGCAGCAATATTTCCTGATACTGCACAGATATACGCCCGAGCCCAAACATAAGCTAAGGACTTAGGTCACCCGACAGCCTAAGTAACAACAACCTTTGTGTTGACAGCTTGCGGTGTCCACCATGTTCTTTCTAAAGCGACTTGTCAGTGCAAGCAGGAATAGCCCTGTTGGCATGCATATTGCAAGAATGAAAAATGAATGCGATGCACTACACATTGCCAACCTGCCGAAGTTGTTAGAATAGCTATGAATGTAGCCCTTCGAAAGAGCAAATTTGGAAGAAGATGGAGGACGCATGAGAAACTTGTCACTACTTTGTGACAGGCCTGCTTGGGGACGTCACTGACGAAGAAAGACAATGAAGCATGCTTGTCTTGTCTGCACAGCACTTGTGCCATTAGACAAGCAATGAATACACAACATTAGAAGGATTTTGAGGTCAAATTCTATTATTGCTTCACATTGCAAGATAAGATTGATAAGGTATAATTAGAGCTTGCAGCCGTACTCCAAACCTACCCTACCGTTTTGCTTCCCTACCATGCAATGTGCCTCACTTTATGTATTCAGCGTTCCAGATCTCTTCAAGAGGAACTCTTGTGCTCGCCCCTCCAATGCTTAGGTCTACTAGGGGTGTAAGAGAGCCCCACTAAGCTGCTTAGGTGAAAGCATACCCTTTCGGCTGTATATTTTTGACAAAGACTGCATAAATGGCCACAATGAAAGCACTTTCCTTGACATGCAGATACATCTATATGCAAGTAAAAGCAGTGAGCAGTCAGAATTATGAACTCTAGTTTCTGGAACCAAACTGACAATGTACGAGATTGTTCTTAATGTTCCCCTAGGTACCTGATACTGATACTGTATGCATTTCAAATTTTTTTCTTTGTACACTCAAAGCAATGTATAGCTGCTCTGAATATTGCCACAAAGCACTGTTGTTTGTTTTTGCATGTTACAGTAGAATCTTGATGACACGATCCCGGTTGATACGAATTCGAAAAATGCACTGGCAGAGTACATTGTGTGCAATGAGCAGAAATTCGGATGTTACGAACAACCCCTCGCTCCTTTACGGATGATACACATGTGCAAGCCACAACCGCACTCTCAAGCATCAAGTACTTGCTGCACGTACGTCACCGACGACATCGTGCTGTTTGTGCCCGCAAGCAGTGAACGATGGTGCATGACCAGCACAGCACCGATGTCGCTATCAGTGGCAGCGCGTGGCTGTAAGTAAACCCTGTCAGCCAAAAACAGATCTGCAAAATTATGCATACAAATTTTGTTCATTCTGGATGATACGAATATTTTTCGTGACCCAGTGAGATTCGAATGAGCGTGATTCTACTATGTTGTTTATAGGTGCCCGCACAAGATCTAATAATTGTAAGTTTGCCACACAACTTGCAACGAGATCAATCTCAAACGATCATGATCATGCACAACAGCTTTGACAGCATTCAGGATTCTTTAAGATGTTTTAGGTTCATTATCTTGAAAGTTCACAGTCAACACTGAATAGAGTATGGCCAATAGCAATGGGCATTGTGATCCTGATTACTGCTCAGTGCACATGCCGCTAATGCCACCACAGAGCTTCTTTGCATCTGCGTGCCTCCTTGCTAATATACAATGCCAATATACAATGCTTCCGAAGAATCAATGATAACGGAACCTTGGTGTTTCATCTTTCTGTGGCTATCCTTCCAGGTAAAATGCGTTTTGCCTGTGACAAAAGGCAGTTTCTGAAAATCTGCACCGTCATTCCTTCCCATTTGCAGAACCAGATGATAAAACTTGTTTGCTGATTCTTTACCCTGTCGGTGAGTGGCCGGCCTGAATCGGAGCGGGTCCGCATCATTATGTTCAGCTGGCGCAAGCTGCCTTCGCTGCGTGACTCTGGGCTCCGGGGGTTGCCACGGTCCCGCTCATCGTCCTGCATGTCCAACTCTGCTCGTCACCAATCTATGGGGACTGTATTAGGAATCAATCAAACCAGTACATAACCTACTGTACTGTACTGTACTGTACTGTACTGTACTGTACTAAAACATAAAAATCCTGTTAGGGTGAAGTCAGCTGCTTTCAGTGAACACCACCTCTGCAAACTGCGGGAGCAAGAGCAGTACATACATGCACATATGCACACTACACACACTACCTTGTGCAGCTTCACAGGTTTTCTTTTGTGCTGCTCTACCTATGAACACTTCCTTGCACAAGGAGAAAAGACAGCAATAACACTTGCCAAAAGAGTGCCCATTCCCCAATTTACATGAGCCTGATGCCGATTTACATGAGCCATCTGTATACATTTTTTCACTGTGAAGCGTCAGTGAACAACAATGACAATGAACCTGATAACCTGTGGTGGAAAATGTCCCATATACATCTAGCACTGCGAAATAAAAGAGCTCTCAGGTGTTCTTGCCCTTCCTCAGGATGAAGCAGTGACTGCCATTACTGGTTCACACCCCTGCCAATAATCATCATCATCAGCCTAAATCCATTCCACTGCAGGGCAACGGCCTCTCCGGCGATCCCCATTTAGCCCTGTGCTGTACCAACCGTGACTACCCTATCCCTGCAAACTTTCTAATCTCCTCTGCTCACATAACTCTCTGCCACCCTCCACTATGCTTCCCTTGTCTTGGAATCTACTCCCTTAGCCTAAGGAATAATCTGTTCTCTGCAATACATGCCCTGCTCATGACCATTTCCTCTTCTTGATTTCAGCTACGACATCATTAACCCATGTTTGTACCTTAATCTACTCAGTTTTCTTCCCATCTATTAATGCTACCTCTAGCATTTCCTTTCCATAGCTTGCTTCATTGTCCACAAGACTTCTTGTGAGTGCCCATTCCCAAATCCATTAGAACATGTGAATACAAACTATGCTTTCTCAAAAGCACCCACTCTCTTGCCTTTATTATGACCCCAGCCCATCCGGATAGCACTACTGCTGTAAAGAAGAGTGGAGACAAAGTGTGAATACCTACGGATTGGCAACACAACTATTTTTTTCACACAAAACCGAGTTAAAAAGGCCTGATGCATTTTCATATGATCTGCATAAACTACAAAAACATGGTAGAGTTCAGGAACAGAGCCAAACTTCTTCAAGTGGGTAATGCAGATCTTGTGATCTGCAGTAGCAAGTACAGAATGCTGCAAGGTACTGCAAACGCACTAGCTAACAGATCACAACTACATGTCTATTAAATCATGCTATCAGAAAAACAGAAGGTAAAGAACCCAAAAATTCAGCCAACTTTGTGCAAAAATAGATTATGCTTAGGAGTCTAGCTTGCAACAAACGCTTTCAGCCAAGGACAATAAACAGTGTAACCAAATGTATGTTGAAACAATTAAAATTGTGCTAGCGCCGCCTTTCCAACAAATGGGTGGTGTACCTGAGGTTTGACGACATAATCTCCTCGGCATGCACTTGGCAGGTCCATTGAGAACTCTGCGATGGATGGGGCTGGGCTACGAGGCAAGCCGCGCGGTGTGGCATCACCACTGCCACTGGTGCTTAGTGCCTGCCCCCGACGTCGCCGCGGAGGTGGCTGGGGGCCTTCCTTGGTGCTGGCTACCAGGTCTGGTTCAGCACCCCTGCACTCCCAAAAGCAACATTATTTACTTGGCTTGCAACCCAAGGCAGTACGGTTGTGCCGTAAGAAGTTCTGGAGGGCTGGAGCAGCAGCACAGATGGAAGAGAGGTGGACACGTGACATGTGCACCACCAAGCGCGTGATCTGACGTGTGATCTGGATGTGACTGCATGCGTGCTCTGGCCACATTGTTTCAGTCTGACATCTTAGGAAGGCCAGAATTCGCTGTATCACAGTGACGAGGAGAATTTTTCTTTAATTTAAAAAGGTGATATGGCTACCACTGATGGTCAGCTGCAAATCTGCAACTAAAACCATGCCTAACTGTGCATGCCTAACTGCATTAGTTATAAAATTAACTATTAGAACATAGCTATACCCATGTCACACAGGCACTTTCAAAGGCTACTGAGTCGAGAGCCTTCGAGATTCTCAATCGCTATCGAAACTCAAAGGAGTTGTGTCACTGCTTAATGGCAAAGTCTATCGCTGTCTAGAGTTGCCGTCATATCACACCAATGTGACTTGGTGCCACTGTCGCCGCCTATTATTTTGCAGCCATGCTAGCAATGGCTACCAATCACCTTACAAGTTTAACCTGAAAGGTTAAAAACAAAATTCGTAATTCATTAGAGTAACATTAATCACTCTTAAAATGAGCATCATTGCCTTGGACAAGCTGTAGTACCATTCATGCACTTCTGAGGATGCTGGCACGAATGGTACTAAGCGTGCTACAGTGTTTTCGTCATCTGGGCTCTCTTTTTTTCTGCAAAATAAGTTGTATATTTTGAAGTTCCATATTTTTCACAAATGATACTGCCCTGATTTTATTCCCCTGCACGTTGCTGCGAGCGCTTGGACCCGAGAGTGCACACAGCTGCTGCTTGAAATCCCTTGAAATCTCGATCGAGTGCAGTGAGAGTTCTGCACTGATCCGCTGACTCTATGGCATTTGAAATCGCCCGTGTAGCAACGCTCAATGACCTTTGAGTCAACAGGCTATAGTTTCGAGGGCCTACGAAATGCCCATTGATAGGGGTATTTATCAGCTTACTTTATTCATGATTCACCTGTTTTCTGACATTTGCCACCGCTGGTACCGCTATGCCGCAAGTCATTTCCATGCATCAAAAAGACTTTAAATACTACTGGCGTTCTTAGCTGAAGTATACACAGCACCTGGTATATTTCTTGCCTTTAAAAGGACCCTGAAATGATTTTGATGATCACATTCTAATGCAACAAATCTGTAGAGGTGGTCTTGTGAGTATTTAATTCAAATTTAGAAGCTCTGCGCCAACTATATAATTTACAAATAATTTTTAAAAATTGCTGCTCACAGTGGCTTTCAACTGATTAGGGCAACATCTCACCACACATTCTTAGCCGCCCCTCTCCCCTTAATGTAGAGTGGGGAGTCTGGGCAAAACTATTGAGTGTGCCCAAGTGACATGGGCAGGATGGGGCGTGATGAAGCACAGCGGGATGCAGTCCCAACTTGTTTTCTTTAGTGCACGAGTTTGGGGCACGGAGGAGGAGCACCATTTTTAATTGCCAATAACTTTGGTGTTAATGAAGCTACTTTAAAATGTTTGCAGTGCGGCGACGAGTGATGGAATACCGATGCATATTTGTATTCCCATTTGTCCATCTCAGCACATGGAATAACGATCACTTGTGCACTTTTCCTAACCTCAGTAGATATAATTTCATGATTGCTTTAAAGGGGAACTGCAGCAGTTTTCACCAATGATTAAAAAAGCTGAAATACTGCTAGATACAGAATCGTCCATCACCCTCCCGCAAAAATTTTTAACATAGCTTATGTAACACAAGGGATATCGACAATTAAAAATAGCCATCCACATTTTCCCTCCCAACTTGTACACTGGACCAATCAAGAAAAAAAATTAAGATTACAGACCGGGACCATACTCCACACAAAAAACTGTCACCGGACCAACTTGGCTCGGTTGTTTACTTTTTTTTTGCTGCTCGTTCCCCCACCACAGCTCAACAGAACAGGAGAGAATGGAAGGGAAACACATGTTGTGGGCTCCTACTGGCTGTGTGCCTTGCCTTCTTCATTGCTTTGTCTACCAACATCATTTTGGTTTTTGGGGATCCAATAAGACCCCATACTGCTGACATCACATGTACCTTATATTCTGGAAAGGTGGAATATGCACTAGAGACTGGCGCCAGATGTTGCCGCAAGGCGCGGGAATGGGACTTTAAAAAATTATTTGTACATTACCGCCTTGCTTTTGAGGATATGTACATAACATGAATACTCAATGGCCTTCACTCTAAGCAATGCACGCATTTTATAGCCACTTTTAAAACTGTTTGATAGGCTCTTTAACTCTTTCCTTACTGCGCTATAGGCCATCGGTCACATATGACCGACGTTTTGAACCTGAACCTGAAGTTTTGAAGACTGCGCTCCTGGGCAAGCTGTGTCGTCTAGTTTGCTTCTATAACACCATTTGTTTGGTTTCAGTTTTGTTTCTTCACTTTCTAACATGAGGAGGCGATGTGAAAAATGAAACTCTGACTGGACGAGGTCCGCTGGTTGCTGATCATGGCATCCGTTTCTCCGCGCACTCCTCAAAGGCGAAAGGCTACAAACAAGCACTTTTGTCGGCGCTCACACAAATTGTTGCATGATAAAGGCCATTAATCTGCATCTCGAGTAAAAAGGGCAGCCATCTTGTGCGGTGCTGCCCACCAATAGACAGAAGAGCGCCAAGCTGCAGGCCCATCGATAGCTGGAATTTGAAAGTAGTTTGCTTCCCGTACTAAGAAGCCACGTTTTACCACATAGCAGGCCAGGGCAGCAAGACATGATTGTGCAGAAAATGACGGCCGCGCAGAATGCTCTCCCGCCGAAGCGCGGAAATGCGCGTGACGATGCAAGCGTGCGTCGTCCTCGAGAACTTAACGAGGGCGTCATCTGGTGGCAATCGAAAGAAGCAGACAGTGCCAGTGACTCTTTCCAGTCGTAGGAAAGAGAAGAGTTTCACCTCCTAAATGCTTTTATATCCGTGGTTTTGCTTTTTCATTTCCTAACACAAGGAGGCGACATGAACAATGAAACTTTGACCGGACGTAGTCCGCCGGTCGGCATCATGGCATATGTTGCGCCACACGCTCCTGGAAGGCTAGAACCTACAGTAAGCACTTTTTTTTTAGAGCAGCAGATGTGAGTTAGACAACCATATGGAATGGTCGAATTTAAGTTCCATTTACGAGACTTTGTATCAGAGGTTCGTGACACCAGGGCGTGCTCGAGCATTTCGTGTTGCCGTTCACGTAGTACTTAATGTCGTGCGCTCGATTTGTAAATCAGGAGAGTGGTTTTATTTGGTGCTTTATGGTCTTTGCAACATACTGTCAAGAATTTTACTAAATGCGGCAGCAGATTTTTGATTTTGATGATGTCAGGGCCAAGGAAGGCCACACTCCCTTTTAGGGCGTTTTCAGTGTTTATTTTTTTATTACTACCAACCTAAAAAAGAAAATGGAAAGAAGTAGGAACCGCAAGGTGTGCTATAAAGAAGAGCAAGAACAGAACTCAGAACAAGTGTAATGTGCAGTACATCCCACATCTACCTCAGCTTCATGTCCTCACACGACTGCTTTCTCTAGTGGCACAGCAGTCTATTGCCTAACTTGAAAGGCCACGGAATGTGAAGTGCATTATGTACACAGCTGAAAATCGCAAAAATGCTATGTGGAAATTTTTTATAATTAAATTTTTTATAATCAATTCCTGGCTCAGTGAAGCAGCTTATTTTTTGTTTTGCTTGTATTCTTCATTGTGTGTTACCACCATATTAAGCTAACAAATTTTTAAAAAGTTTTGCACACACATCTAGAGTTTTTTCGTGTGGAAGTATAATCAATATGCTACAGTTTGATGTATTACAATGCATAATGCATTTAGCATTTCTTAAAGAAATAATTTTCACTTTAAAACACTCAATACCGGTAATTTTTTTGTGTGGTAAGGAAAGAGTTAAGGGCCATGCATGCAGGGGTTTCCCCAGGAAATGAAACAAGGAGAGAGCGGGTGTCAATATTTCTAAGGGGCGGTGTTGAGTGTAAAGAAGAAGCAGTTGTCATTTTCAATTTCTAATTTCTGTTGATGTGTCGCATGCGGCTAACCTTTATGACTCCAGCACCCATGACAAAGGTTGCGCACAATTACTTCACTTTACTTAAGAACCAAAGTGGTACTTATAGACAAACAAAACTAAATCACAAGGACAACATAAAATGTGTCGAGAAACTACGTGGCTGTTCAGAAAACTAGCAATCATAAAAAAATTTCCCATAAGTATCTATGAATCTATAATACAACAATTCACACGAGACATCACGAAACCCTTACCACTGCAAGCACCTCTATGCCGTCACCAGACAACATGCCACAGGATTCCCCGTTGGGGGTCATTACGCGGCACCAACATCTTGCTGCACACTTCCCATCCTTGCACCCTGGCCCTGGCACTTTGAAGCCTGGACTGGATCATATTCGCATAGTTTATTTCGTGTGGAAGCTGTGGTTTCTTCCACCACAAGCCCGCTGTGGATGATGTGTCCTTACGCGTACATGCCATTCTTCCAGCACTATTAAACAAAAATTAAACAAAATTCCCCATCGTGAGTAAAAAAAATATCCTTTATGAATAAAGGGGGTGCCTTCACAGAAACAAGGTGTGCATGCCCCCTCTAGGGGATGTGTAGTAGGAAAATTACTACATGCATGGCTCATTCTTCCACAGGTCAGCCTTCTAAGTGAGCAGTCTTTACAAGCATGTTGAATGTACACTCGCATGGGTAATCCCCATATAAAAGACTAGGATGACTTGAGATTAAATACCGGGCAATAGATGAATTAGATGGTAGTCGGAGCTGAAAGGACTGGTTTGGAAAATACATAGAAGCAAGTACATGTTGCATTTTACCAGAAGCTACCACAGATGAACTTAACTGCTACCTTGGTGCAAGCTAGTCGTGGATTACGAAGTTCTTGAATTACACATTGAGAAGGCTTGAATATGAGTCATGCAATATTTCTTGAATTTCAGGGTTTAAAGTAAATACCTCTTTTATTCTTTTTACTTTCCCTGAAGCCACACATAAAACAACCATCTCAAGGTGCACTCACCTGTGGTCTTCTACAGGCCCATGATCACTAAAGAACAGGGTAGAAACAGAAAGAGGAAGAACGATGTTAGATTCCCAAGGGGCACAAACTTTGCACGGGAAGATGGCCCATTGGGATAGCTTCCCCCTTGCATGCAGGAGGTACTGGGTCACTAATCTTCCAAATAGGTACAGATGTCCTCATGGCTCAAGTGACTAATTTCCGGGAAATCCAGA